>NC_045963.1:69216231-69516231 GCF_010909765.2 Amblyraja radiata
AGGGGGAGAGAAGTGGAAGTGGGGAGGGAGGGGTAGGAGGAGTGGTGGAAGAGGGACAGAGGGGTAGGAGGAAGGGGGCGGGGGGTGAGAGGGAAGGGGTGGGGTAGAGAGGGTCTGTTTCCCCAACGCGCGTTTGTGGGGGGGGGGGGGGGCTGCGGCATTACACTCACACTAACCACCCCAAACACACAGGTGGGGGGAGGGCGGGAGAGGGAGACGGGGTGGGAAGAGGGGAGGGTGAGGAGAGGGGAGGGAGGGGAGAGGAGGAGGAGGAAACTGGAGAGATTTGGGAGGGAAAGTAGAGTGGGGTAGGGGTAATACCTTCTGTGGCAGAGAATTCCTGAGATTCACCACTCTCTGTGTGAAAAATGTTTTTCTCATCTCGGTCCTAAAATATATCCCCCTTATCCTTAAACTGTGAACCCTTGTTCTGGACTTCCCCAACATCGGGAACAATCTTCCTGCATCTAGCCTGTCCAACCCCTTAAGAATTTTGTAAGTTTCTATAAGATTCCCCCTCAATCTTCAAAAATCTAGCGAGTACAAGCCGAGTCTATCCAGTCTTTCTTCATATGAAAGTCCTGACATCCCAGGAATCAGTCTGGTGAACCTTCTCTGTACTCCCTCTATGGCAAGAATGTCTTTGAGCATTGGGCATTGTGACATCACACGATGGAACGTTCACCAGGTGCTGGTGCTCCTGCAAAGGCATATGTAAATGAATCCATTTCGATTGGACATATGTGAACATTGGGCATTGTGACATCACACGATGGAACGAATCAAAAGGAAGAAAGGCAGTCAGGCGGATGGACGGCGGACGGACCGCGGACGGACGGCGGCAGCCACACAGTTTTAAATATAGAAGATAGATAGATAGATAGATATAGATAGATAGATAGATAGATAGATAGATAGATAGATAGATAGATAGATAGATAGATAGATAGATAGATAGATAGATAGATAGATAGATAGATAGATAGATAGATAGATAGATAGATAGATAGATAGATAGCGAGGATAGATAGATAGATAGAAGATAATCAACATATATGATAGAAACATAGAAATTAGGAGCAGGAGTAGGCCATTCGGCCCTTCGAGCCTGCACCACACTGAGACTTGCGGTACCCCACTAGTCACTGCCTGCCATTCTGAAAAGGACCCGTTTACTCCTACTCTTTGCTTCCTGTCTGCCAGCCAGTTCTCTATCCACTTCAATACTGAACCCCCAATACCTTGTGCTTTAAGTTTGCATACTAATCTCTTATGTGGAACCTTGTCGAAAGCCTTCTGAAAGTCCAGATATAACACATCCACTTATCCACTCTACTGATGTGCTTATGAGTTCAGAAGCCTGATGGCATGATGATAAAAACTGTTCCTAAGTCTGGTGGTACGTGCAGCCATGCTCCTGTATTGTCTGCCTGACGGTAACAGGCAGCATGCTGGGTGGCTGTGGTCCTTGATGATGCTGTGTGCCTTCCGCAGGCACCGCCATTGGAAAATGTCCTGAATGGCCGTGAGATAGTTGCCAGTGATGTGCTGTGCCGCCTTCACCACTCTCTGTAGTGATTTGCGGCTGTGGGCAGAACAGTTCCCGTACCAGACTGCGATGCAGCCCGTCAGCAGACTCTCGATGGTGCAACTGCAGAAGTTTGTGAGGATGCTGACGTTCATGCCAAACTTCCTCAGTCTTCTCAGGAAAAAGAGCTGCTGGCGGGCTTTCTTAGTTATTGTGTCCGTGTGCAGTGTCCAGGAGAGGTCCTCAGTGATGTGCACACTGAGGAACTTGAAGCTGCTGACCCTTTCAACCTCAGCATCACCGATGTTGATGGGGAGGTGTTCACTCCCCTGCTGTCCCCTGTTGTCCATGATCATCTCTTTAGTTTTGCTGACATTGAGAGAGGTTATTTTCCTGGCACCAGTTGTTTAGTGCCTTTACCTCCTCTCTGTAGGCCGTCTCATTGTTATCTGTGATGAGGCCCAGGATGGTCATGTCGTCAGGAAACTTGAGGATGATGTTGGAGCTGTGCTTAGCAGTATAGTCGTGCGTGAACAGGGAGTACAGGCGAAGACTGAGCACACAGCCCAATGGTGTGCCTGTGTTGAGGGTCTGTGAGGAAGAGGTATGGCTGTCAATTCTCACCTCCTGGGACCTGCCCGTCAGGAAGTCGAATATCCAGCCGCAGATGGAGATCTCCAGTCCAAGATCAAGGAGCTTGGGGACGGGTTTTGAGGGAATGATAGTGTTGAATAGGTCCACTCTCATCCTTCTAAACTCCAGTGTGTACAGGCCCAGTGCTGTCAAACGCTCATCATATGTTAACCCACTCATTCCTGGAATCATTCTTGTAAACCTCCTCTGGACCTGGGTGATGTTTTGGGTCGAGACCCTTCTTCAGACTGAAGGTTTAAGTGGGTTGAACATGGACTGGGCGGGCCGAAGGGCCTGTGTCCATATTCTAACTGTGAGGTCGGTGTGGGTGAATCCTAACATTGTTTCCCTGTTGTTCAGGTAAGCGGGAATGATCACATGTTCGAAAAGACATACTGGGAAGATGTTCCTGATGCTGGTGGTTACCAGCTGTCTGACCTTCGTCTACTTCTCTACAGTCAATTGGTAAGTCTAACCTCCCTCCGTCACCCTCTCTCCTCTGCCTTGATAGTCATAGAGCCATGCAGCGACACACAGGCCCTTCGGCCCAACTCCTCCATGCTAACTAACATGTCCAATCCAAACTGACTTTAGTTTATTGTCATAGATCCGAAACGTCACCCATTCCTCTCTCCAGAGATACTGCCTGACCCGCTGAGTTAGAATTAGAATTAGAATATTTATTACGTCATTTGAACCTCAGTGAGGCTCAAACGAAACTCCGTTTCCACAGCCATACAAACAGAGACAATTCCTACAAAACATACAAACAATTTAATTTACACAAACATCCATCACAGTGAACCCACTGTGATGGAAGGCAAAGTATTTTCTCTCTCCTGTTCTCCATTTCTCTCCCGATGTTGAAGCCCCAGGCGGGCGATGGCGAGTCCCACGGCCATTTTAGGCCGCGCTGGGCGATGTACAGCCCCGCTCCCGGTCTAAATGTCACGAAGTTGGAGCCCCCGGCATGCGCTAGAATGTCCCACAGCCATGAAGCCGCGTCGGGCGATGTCTGGCCCCGCTCCGGGTCGTTCCAACTCCGCGACACGGGCTGGAGAAGTCGCGTTGCGGGAGCTCAGGAAAGCGGTCTCACACCCGGACCCGCGAGCTCCCGATGTCCCAGTCCACCGGACCTGCGGCTGCAGCTGGAGCCTCCGAGCCCCGGAGTCGAGTCGCAGCAGCAAGCCACCACCGCTCCCCACGCTCCGAGGCCGGCCAGCTCCACGATGGTAAGTCCGCAGCTCCGCAGGCTCCGTGACTGGAGCCTCCAGGTCGTTCAGGCTGGAGGCCGCTCCACGGTGCTAGGCCCCAACGACAACGGAGACCCGACAGGGAAAAGGTCGGGTCTCCCGTACAGGGAAGAGATTTTTAAAAGTTTCCCCCTTCCCCCGCCCCCCACATATACACAGTTATAAAAACAGTATTAAAAACACCAACAACTACACTTAACTAGACAAAAAAAAAAAAGGACAGACAGGCTGAAGGGGCCGCTGCAACACTGGGTCACGCCGCCACTAGGGTAATTATGTGCACTTTGTGAAACGTCACCTATCGATGTTCTCCAGAGATGTTGCCTGACCCACTGAGTTACTCCAGCACTCTGTGAAACGTCACCTACGGTATCCATGTTCTCAAAAATGCTGCCTTACCCACTGAGTTGTTCCAGCACCCTGTGAAAAGTCACCTATCCATGTTCTCCACAGACGCTGCCTGACCCGCTGAGTTACTCCAGCACTCTGTGAAACGTCACCTATCCACGTTCTCCACAGATGCTGCCTGACCCACTGAGTTACTCCAGCTTTTTGTGTGTATCAGGTGAAATATGAGATGCTGTTCCTCCGTTCTACCGATCAGACTTGTGTGAAACTGTGCTGTTGGCTGTGACCTGACCTCTGGTTTGTGAACAGGTACAGGTTTTCTCGGGAAGTTCCCTGCACGCCCAGGAAACACGTGGTGTTTATGAAGACCCACAAGACGGCAAGCAGCACTGTGATGAACCTCTTGTACCGCTACGGAGATGCCAAGAATCTCACCTTCGCTCTTCCCCCTGAACATCACCTGGGCTACCCAAACCTCTTCAGTGCCACCTTTGTCAAAGACTTTGCAAAGAACCCGGGCAAGGAATATAACATCATCTGTAACCACATGCGCTTCAATCTGCCTGAGGTAGCTGTGTCTCATAAGTGATAGGAAAAGAATGAGGCCATTCAGCCCATCAAGTCTACTCCGCCATTCAATTATAGCTGATCTATCTCTCCTAATCCCATTCTCCTGCCATCTCCCTATAACTACTGACACCCGTACTAATCAAGAAACTAGCCATCAGAATGAGGATTAATATTTAAATAGACTTGCTTTCATCTATTCTTTCATTCAAAACAATAATTATTGTAGTGTATATGTCATTGGGGATATGAATGCAGATATCTCAGATAGGAACTCATTATTTGCCAATCATATGGCTCAGATCTGTCAAGATAATAATTTAATATTGTCAAGCAAAGTGCTTTTACCTACAGATAGTTATACTTATATTAGTGAGGCCTGGCACATCCTAGCCTATTATGCCCATACAGATAAATCCTTAAGCAATATTCATTTACCTAAAGATGCAATAATATGTAGTAATCATAATTGTAAAGATATGAAGCATAGGAGAGATATCTGCTCCATGTATAATGATATAGTAAGCGCTTTATATGTAGGCAGTAAGCCCTACTACAAGCATAAAAATAAGACACATAACATCAGGCCTGGCTGGAATAAGTATGTAGCTGAGTATCATACTTAAGCCCGTGAAGCCACCAAATCATGGGCTATGGCAGGTAGACCCAGACAGGGGCCTGTGTTTGTGCACAAGAAGCTCACTAATGCAAGGTATAAGTATGCTGTTCGCTTCATCTGTAAAAATGAGCAAGCTATGAGGGCTGATTCCATTGCTAAGAAGCTGCTAAGTAACAATGCTACAGATTTTTGGAAGGAAGTGAGAGCTCTTAACAGTTGCAAAACATCTCTACCATGCACTGTAGGTGGAATCTCCGGAACAGCTAATATCGCGGAGTTATGGCGACAACATTATAGTACTTTATTCAACTGTGTCCAAGGTGACTTGTATAGGGTGGACAATATTGAGAGTAATGACTCGATGGCGATTATGTCACATGAGGTGTATCATGCCATGAACAAGCTGTCCAACAACAAAGCAAGTGGCTTGGATCATATTTCTGCTGAACATCTTAAGTATGCGAGTGTGAGGATAGCTTCTCTCCTTGCTATTTGTTTAACTGGCTTTATGATAGAAACATAGAAATTAGGTGCAGGAGTAGGCCATTCGGCCCTTCGAGCCTGCACCGCCATTCAATATGATCATGGCTGATCATCCAACTCAGTATCCCGTACCTGCCTTCTCTCCATACCCTCTGATCCCCTTAGCCACAAGGACCACATCTAACTCCCTCTTAAATATAGCCAATGAACTGGCCTCGACTACCCTCTGTGGCAGAGAGTTCCAGAGATTCACCACTCTCTGTGTGAAAAAAGTTCTTCTCATCTCGGTTTTAAAGGATTTCCCCCTTATCCTTAAGCTGTGACCCCTTGTCCTGGACTTCCCCAACATCGGGAGCAATCTTCCTGCATCTAGCCTGTCCAACCCCTTAAGAATTTTGTAAGTTTCTATAAGATCCCCTCTCAATCTCCTAAATTCTAGAGTATAAACCAAGTCTATCCAGTCTTTCTTCATAAGACAGTCCTGACATCCCAGGAATCAGTCTGGTGAACCTTCTCTGCACTCCCTCTATGGCAATAATGTCCTTCCTCAGATTTGGAGACCAAAACTGTACGCAATACTCCAGGTGTGGTCTCACCAAGACCCTGTACAACTGCAGTAGAACCTCCCTGCTCCTATACTCAAATCCTTTTGCTATGAAAGCTAACATACCATTCGCTTTCTTCACTGCCTGCTGCACCTGCATGCCCACTTTCAATGACTGGTGTACCATGACACCCAGGTCTCGCTGCATCTCCCCTTTTCCTAGTCGGCCACCATTTAGATAATAGTCTACTTTCCTGTTTTTGCCACCAAAATGGATACCTCACATTTATCCACATTATACTGCATCTGCCAAACATTTGCCCACTCACCCAGCCTATCCAAGTCACCTTGCAGTCTCCTAGCATCCTCCTCACAGCTAACACTGCCCCCCAGCTTAGTGTCATCCGCAAACTTGGAGATATTGCCTTCAATTCCCTCATCCAGATCATTAATATATATTGTAAATAGCTGGGGTCCCAGCACTGAGCCTTGCGGTACCCCACTAGTCACTGCCTGCCATTGTGAAAAGGACCCGTTTACTCCTACTCTTTGCTTCCTGTTTGCCAGCCAGTTCTCTATCCACATCAATACTGACCCCCAATGCCGTGTGCTTTAAGTTTGTATACTAATCTCTTATGTGGGACCTTGTCGAAAGCCTTCTGGAAGTCCAGATACACCACATCCACTGGTTCTCCCCTATCCACGCTACTAGTTACATCCTCGAAAAATTCTATAAGATTCGTCAGACATGATTTACCTTTTGTAAATCCATGCTGACTTTGTCCAATGATTTCACCACTTTCCAAATGTGCTGCTATCCCATCTTTAATAACTGACTCTAGCAGTTTCCCCACTACCGATGTTAGACTAACTGGTCTGTAATTCCCCGTTTTCTCTCTCCCTCCCTTCTTAAAAAGTGGGGTTACGTTTGCTACCCGCCAATCCTCAGGAACTACTCCAGAATCTAAAGAGTTTTGAAAGATTATTACTAATGCATCCACTATTTCTGGAGCTACTTCCTTAAGTACTCTGGGATGCAGCCTATCTGGCCCTGGGGATTTATCGGCCTTTAATCCATTCAATTTACCCAACACCACTTCCCGGCTAACCTGGATTTCACTCAATTCCTCCAACTCCTTTGACCCACGGTCCCCTGCTATTTCCGGCAGATTATTTATGTCTTCCTTAGTGAAGACGGAACCAAAGTAGTTATTCAATTGGTCCGCCATATCCTTGTTCCCCATGATCAACTCCCCTGTTTCTGACTGCAAGGGACCTACATTTGTTTTAACTAATCTCTTTCTTTTCACATATCTATAAAAACTTTTGCAGTCAGTTTTTATGTTCCCTGCCAGTTTTCTTTCATAATCTATTTTTCCTTTCCTAATTAAGCCCTTTGTCCTCCTCTGCTGGTCTCTGAATTTCTCCCAGTCCTCCGGTATGCTGCTTTTTCTGGCTAATTTGTACGCATCATCCTTCGCTTTGATACTATCCCTGATTTCCCTTGTTATCCACGGATGCACTACCTTCCCTGATTTATTCTTTTGCCAAACTGGGATGAACAATTTTTGTAGTTCATCCATGCAGTCTTTAAATGTCTTCCATTGCATATCCACCGTCAACCCTTTTAGAATTAATTGCCAGTCAATCTTGGCCAATTCACGTCTCATACCCTCAAAGTTACCTTTCTTTAAGTTCAGAACCATTGTTTCTGAATTAACAATGTCACTCTCCATCCTAATGAAGAACTCAACCATATTATGGTCACTCTTGCCCAAGGGGGCACGTACAACAAGACTGCTAACTAACCCTTCCTCATTACTCAATACCCAGTCTAAAATAGCCTGCTCTCTCGTTGGTTCCTCTACATGTTGATTTAGATAACTATCCCGCATACATTCCAAAAAATCCTCTTCCTCAGCACCCCTGCCAATTTGATTCACCCAATCTATATGTAGATTGAAGTCACCCATTATAACGGTTTTGCCTTTGTCGCACGCATTTCTAATTTCCTGTTTGATACCATCTCCAACTTCACTACTACTGTTAGGTGGCCTGTACACAACACCCACCAGCGTTTTCTGCCCCTTAGTGTTTCGCAGCTCTACCCATATCGATTCCACATCCTCCAAACTAATGTCCTTCCTTTCCACTGCGTTAATCTCCTCTCTAATCAGCAACGCTACCCCACCTCCTTTTCCTTTCTCTCTATCCCTCCTGAATATTGAATATCCCTGGATGTTCAGCTCCCAGCCTTGGTCACCCTGGAGCCATGTCTCCGTGATCCCAACTATATCATAGTCATTAATAGCTATCTGCACATTCAACTCATCCACCTTATTACGAATGCTCCTTACGAATGCTCCTTGATTCATGGCTTGTTGCTAGACTCAATCTTGTCTGTCCTGTTAGTGCTGGTCATTAAGGACAAAGCTGGTAAAGTCGGCAGCCTAAATAATTACAGGCCCATAGCTTTAGCCAGCATATTGTCAAAAGTTTTAGAAAGAGTTCTGCTGGATAGAATAAATGAGTTTGTTAACTCCACAGATAACCAGTTTGGCTTTAAAGCTAAACATGGCACTGGCTTATGCATATGTGCCCTAAATAATAATAATATATTTTATTGTCATTGCACGTCAGTGCAACGAGATTTAGTGTGCAGCTCCACTGATGTACAAGAAAGGTAAATAAATACAATACATAAATAAGCAAGCTGAATTGATTGATGTGACCATCTGAGGGAGACTGTCCAAAGGGGGTGGGTGGGGGGGCACTCATTTGGGCCGGTTCAGAGCCGCTATAGCTCTTGGGATAAAACTGTTCCTGAGTCTGGAGGTTCGGGCGTAGAAGGCCTTGTAACGTCTGCTGGAGGGAAGTAGTTGAAACAGACCGTGACAGGGGTGTGATGAGTCCTTATGGATGCTGAGGGCCTTCCTGAGGCACCGCGTGTGGTAGATGCCCTCCAAGGCTGGTAGCTCTATCCCGATGATCCGCTGCGCTCTGTTGACGACGCGCTGAAGAGCTCTCCTCTCCGCCTCCGTGCAGCTGAGATACCACACAGAGATGTCATACATTAGTATGCTCTCTGTGGTGCAGCGGTAGAACATTGTCAGCAGCTGTTGGGGCAGACCAGACCAGGGGATTGTAAACAAATATAGAGGCAAAAACTCTTCAATCCTTATGTGCTTTATTGATGCTTCCAAAGCCTTTGACCGTGTTAATCACAGAAAGCTGTTTGGTAAAATGAGTCAAAGAGGGGTGCCTAAATACATTGTTAGAATTCTGGCCTACTAGTATGCCCACCAGACTATGCAAATAAAATGGGGCAATAGGGTCTCAGCCCCATTTGGGGTTAGCAATGGTGTTAGGCAAGGGGGAATTTTGTCCCCAGTCCTTTTTAATCCATATATTGATGATCTGTCTAAACAATTGAAAGCTTGTAACACTGGGTGCTTGATTGGTAATATTTTAGTGAACCATATTATGTATGCAGAGGATCTTGTGGTCTTTAGTCCATCTAGCGCTGGTCTCCAGCAGCTCCTTACTATATGTTCTGTGTATGGTGTGGAACGTGACATTAAATATAATGCTAGTAAGAGTGCTGTTATGATCTGTAGAACCAAAGAGGATAAATGTTTAAAATTTCCTGATTTTAAATCGTCTGACAATAATCTTAGGGTCTGTAATAAGGTAAAATATCTACGGCATATTATTACAGAACAAATAACAGATGATGAGGATATTTATAGGCAACGCCGCATGCTGTATGTACAGGCGAATATTCTCTTGCGTAAATTTGGTGTGTGTGCAGATGTGGTGAAGATGTCGCTATTTAGAGCATACTGCACACCACTCTACACTGCGCACCTGTGGTCAAACTATGTAAAGGCAAGTTTGCAGAGACTAAAGGTGGTATATAACGATGCCATGTGAACACTGCTAAGGAAAGCTAGATGGTGTAGTGCCAATAATATGTTTGTGGCTGCAGGAGTCAGTACTTTAGAAGCTATCCTAAGAATTCACATGTATAAATTCATTTGCAGGATAAATGATTAAAAATGTAATTATTGTGGCCTTGTCAAACATAAGGGTTAGCACTACACGCTACAAATCCCGGCTATGGAGATACTGGTATCGTTGTCTCGTTGCAGGACATTGATCATTCTTTTAATCTGGATTTTTAACATGTGTTGTGTTTAAAAAATATATAATTTATGATGCTTTTATAAGTAATATACTAAGATTTTATGTTATTTATGATATTTTTTAATATGCAATGCATTTTTTTAAATGTAATGTTGCCCCTTGTCTGGACCTCGAGTCTGTAATAATGTTTATTATTATTATTATATCTCTGCCTTAGAAAATATCAATTGATTTGGCCTCCACAGCCTTCTGTGGCAATGAGTTTCTGCATATCTTTCATTCATTGTTCTATATCTCTCTACATCACCGTCTATATCTCTTGTTTCCCTTTCCCCTGACTAGTCTGCAGAAGGGTCTCGACCTGAAACCTGAACCAAAGCCTTCTTTTCTGTCTGGGAGTATCTCCTTTCTACCAATGACCCATTCCTTCTCTCCAGAGATGCTGCCTGTCCCACTGAGTTACTCCAGCTTTTAGTGTCTACCTTCGGTTTAAACCAGCATCTGCAGTTCCTTCCTACACAGTGATATTGGAGTATATAAACATGATGCCAGAGGGTGGTTAGTTTGTGGAATTCACTGCCCCAGGGAGCAGTGGAAGCAGAAACGTTAAATATATTTAAGTCAAAAATAGATGGTTTTTTAGCTGCCAAGGGGATAAGGGGCTACGGGGAGAGGGCAGGGATATGGACCTAGGTATGGTTAGTATAGTAGACCTGAGTGATCTCCTGGACAAGTGTCGATCGCCTGGATTGGGGTCGGAGAGGAATTTCCCGGATTTTTTTCCCGAATTGGACCTGGGTTTTTATCCGGTTTTTTGCCTCCCCCAGGAGATCACGCGGTTCTTGGGGTGGAGAGGGGTGATAGCGGTATAAAGGGGAGGGTAGTGTCTTGTGTTCTGTGTCTTGTGTCTACTGTTTGTGGGTAAGTGTGTCTGTTTAGTGTTCAGCCATGAGTGAATGGCGGTGCGGGCTCGACGGACCTGGTGGTCTACTCTCGCACCTACTTTCTATGATTCTATGATTCTATGACATGCGAGGCTGCTTTGGAAGGGATCCAAGGAGAGATAGCTGAATGGATAGCAAATTGGCTCCATGGAAGGAAGCAGAGGGTAATGGTGGAAGGTTGCTTCTCGGACTGGAGGCCTGTGACCAGTGGTGTGCCTCAGGGTTCGGTGCTGGGCCCGTTACTGTTTGTCATCTACATCAATGATTTGGATGAGAACATACAGGGCAGGATTAGCAAGTTTGCTGGTGATACAAATGTGAGTGGTTTATCAGATAGTGAAGATGGTTGTGAAAGATTGCAGCAGGTTTTGATCGGTTGGGCAGGTGGGCTGAGGAATGGTTGATGGAATTTAATGCAGAGACGTGTGAGGTGTTGCACTTTGGGAAGTCTAACATGGGCAGGACCTACACAGTGAAACATAGAAACATAGAAAATAGGTGCAGGAGTAGGCCATTCGGCCCTTCGAGCCTGCACCGCCATTCAATATGATCATGGCTGATCATCCAACTCAGTATGTTGTGTGAATGTTAGGGCTCTTGTTGTAGAGCAGAGCAGAGGGATCTAGGAGTACAGGTGCATGGTTCCTAGAAGGTGTAGTCGCAGATAGATAAGGTGGTCAAAAAGGCGTTTGGAATATTGGCCTTCATTAATAGACAATAGGTGCAGGAGTAGGTCATTCGGACCTTTGAGCCAGCACCACCATTCACTGAGATCATGACTGATCATCCACAATCAGTGCTCCGTTCCTGCCTTTTCCCCATATCCCTTGACTCCGCTATCTTTAAGAGCTCTATCTAACTCTCTCTTGAAAGCATCCAGAGAATCGAATTCCACTGCCTTCTGAGGCAGAGAATTCCACAGACTCACAACTCTCTGGGTGGAAAGGTTTTCCTTCATCTCCGTTCCAAATGGCCTACCCCTTATTCTTAATCTGTGGCCCCTGGTTCTGGACTCCCCCAACTTCAGGAACATGTTTCCTGCCTCTGGCGTGTCCAATCCCTTAATAATCTAGATGCTTCAATAAGATCCCTTCTCATCCTTCTAAACTCCAGTGTATACAAGTCCAGTCGCTCCATTCTTTCAATATAAAACAGTCCCGCCATCCTGGGAATTAACCTTGTGAACCTATGCTGCACTCCCTCAATAGCAATAATGTTCTTCCTCAGATTTGGAGATCAAAACTGCACACAATACTCCAGGTGTGGTCTCACCGGGGCCCTGAACAACTGCAGAAGGACTTCTTTGCTCCCATACTCAACTCCTCTTGTTATGAAGGCCAACATGCCATTAGCTGTCTTCATTGCCTGCTGTACCTGCATGCTTACTTTCAGTGACTGATGCACAAGGACACCCAGATCTCGTTGTACTTTCCCTTTTCCTAACTTGACATCTGTCTTCCTATTCTTGCCACCAAAGTGGATAACCTCACATTTATCCACATTAAGCTGCATCTGCCATGCATCTGCCCACTCACCCAACCTGTCCAAGTAATCCTGCATCCTCATAGCATCAGTCGGAGTATTGAGTATAGACGTTGAGAGGTCATGTTGCAGTTGTATAAGACATTGGTGAGACCACATTTAGAGTATTGTGTTCAGTTCAGGGCACCATGTTATAGGAAAGATATTGTCAAGCTTGAAAGGGTTCAGAGAAGATTTGCGAGGATGTTGCCAGGACTAGAGGGTGTGAGCGAAAGGGAGAGGTTGAGCAGACTGGATCTCTATTCTATGGAGTGCAGGAGGATGGGGGGTGATCTTATAG
This sequence comes from Amblyraja radiata, assembly GCF_010909765.2. Taxonomy (NCBI): domain Eukaryota; kingdom Metazoa; phylum Chordata; class Chondrichthyes; order Rajiformes; family Rajidae; genus Amblyraja; species Amblyraja radiata. Next base: position 69,229,119 of record NC_045963.1, read on the forward strand.
AGGTATATAAAATCATGAGAGGAATAGATGGGGTAGATGCACAGAGTCTCTTGCCCAGAGTAGGGGAATCGAGGATCAGAGGGCATAGGTTCAAGGTGAAGGGGAAAAGATTTAATAGAATCTGAGGGATAACCTTTTCTCACAAAGAGTGGTGGGTGTATGGAATGAGCTGCCAGAGGAGGTAGTTGAAGCAGGGACAATCCCAACGTTCAAGAAACAGTTAGACAGGTGCATGGATAGGACAGGCTTGGAGGGATGTGGACCAAGCGTAGGCAAGTGGGACTAGTGTAGCTGGGACATTGTTGGCCAGTGTAGACAAGTTGGGCCGAAGGGCTTGTTTCCACACTATATCTCTCTGCGACTCTCTGACAGTGATATTGTAGTATATATTCACGTTGATGTACAGATATCCTGGTGTGTATACACCAGTGGACAGGAGTGAGAGTGGGATCTGATGTTGGTCTTTCTCTCCCCATCCACAGGTGAAGAAGGTGATGGGCAACGACTCTTTCTTCTTCACCATCCTGCGGAACCCAGACAGCGCGGCAGAGTCGGCATTTATCTACTTTCACCACGATGCCCCGGCCTTTCAGTGCCGCGAAGACCATGTCTCAGTTTGTGAGGACGCTAAACAAGTTCAAGTCGCAAGATCCCAACAACTACCACGCCCACAACCTGATGTGGTTCGACCTTGGTGGGGACGCGGAGGCAGGGGCTGATGGACCTCACGTTGACCAAACCCTCAAGAAGTTGGACTCTACCTTCCATCTGGTCTTGCTGGTCGAGTACTTTGACCAGTCGTTGGTCTTGTTGCGGAAGGCTCTATGTTGGGACATGGAGGACATGGTGTCCTTCCAGCTCAATGCCCGTGAACCCTCGACCAGAAGCACACTCCCCCCTGATCTTCTCTCCACCCTCCAGCGCTGGAACGCCCTGGACTGGCATCTCTACCGCCACTTCAACACGTCCTTCTGGCAGCGGGTGGAACAGTACGGGGTGGACAGGATGGAGAGAGACGTCAAGCATCTCCGCCACCTTCGCCAGAAAATCCAAGATATCTGTCTCCAAATCAGCACTCCAGTGGCCAAAAGCAAGAGCTCCAGTTACATCAAATCACACGACAATGGCTGGGCCAAGATCTCTGGATATATCCTGAAAGGCAACTTGACCGGACAGACCAAGGAAATGTGCACCAGGATGGTTCTGCCAGAGGGCAAGTATCTCAAACGTCTACGGAGTAAGCAGGGGTAGACAACTCTTGCACCTCAGCACGGTGACTCCAGCCAGCATGTAGGGGCGCTGCACTGGCAGCAGCCTCTGCCTACAGCCTGTCTGTTATTTCTATCTTTTTTATTATTTTTAGTTAGTCCAAAGTCTGTTTTGGGGGGGAAACATTTACTTTTCTATGTGGGGGAGGGGGGCAGGGTAAGGGGGAAACCGTTTCCCAGTCGCTTCCGGGCGGGGACGCGACTATTTCTCCGAGTCGTGTCCTCGCCCCCCACCTCGCGGCCTACCAGCTGGATCGGAGTGGCCTTTCCTGCCGGGGACCTGGAACCGGACCAGGGCTGCTACAGCGGCGGCGCAGCGCTGGAGTCACCGCGGAGCGGGCGATACCTACCCGGGTCGCCGTTTGGAGCTCCGAAGCGTTGAGCCGCTGCTCCAACATCGTGGAGCTCTGGTGCGGAGAGCTTCCAACGCGGGTGGCGCTGAACAACATAGTGGAGTCCTGGGGCGCCTTGCAGAGGGTCTCCAGCAGCAGTATCCACCCGGCGCGGCCTGCGGACTTTGGAAGCCGCCGACTCCGGTAGGAGGGGGCCGACTCTGGTGTCCACGCCGCTGAGGACGTCCCGCAGCCCCGACGTCGGACTTACAACACCCCGGCGAGCGGTCCTGAACATCGGGCCGCCCGTAGCGGCAACTGCGGAGGGCACGGGGAGGCCCTGACCACGGGGAACAGTGGAGGAAGAGACTGACTTTGGTGCCTTCCCACACAGTGGGAAACTTTGATTCTGCTGTGTGGGGATGTTTTATGTCAAACCCTATAGTGTGTTGTGTCCCTTATTTTTATTGTATGGCTGTATGGGAATTTCATTTCACTGTGCCATCTGGCACATGTGATGAATAAATCTATCTTGTATCTTGTATCTTGTATCTTGAAAGGTGTTAGTGTTTAGTCATGAACCAGTGGTGCTTGAGGGAGCATAGAATAGTACAGCAATGTCCGTGCCGGACATGTCGTCAAGTTAAACTGATCTCCTCTCCCTGTACATGACCTATATCATAGAAACATAGAAAATAGGTGCAGGAGTAGGCCATTCGCCCTTCCAGCCAGCACCCCCATTCAATATGATCATGGCTGATCATCCAGAATCAGTATCCCGTTCCTGCTTTCTCCCCATATCCCTTGATTCCTTTAGCCCTAAGTGCAAAATCCAACTCTCTCTTGAAAACATCCAGTGAATTGGCCTCCATGCCTTCTGTGGCAGAGAATTCCACAGATTCACAACTCTCTGGGTGAAAACATTTTTCCTCATCTCTGTCCTAAATGTCCTAGCCTTTATTCTTAATCTGTGACCCCTGGTTCTGGATTCCCTTAACATCGGGAACATTTTCCTGCATCTACCCTGCCCAATCCTCTACTAATTTTATATGTTTTATGAGATCCCCTCTTATCCTTCTAAATTCCAGCGAATACAAGCCCAGTCGACACATTCTTTCATCATACGTCAGTCCCGCCATCCCGGGAATTAACCTGGTGAACCTACGCTGCACTCTCTCAATTGCAAGAATATCCCTGCATATCCATGTGCTTGGCTAAAAGCCTCTTAAACACCACTAATGTATCTGCCTCAACCACCACCCCTGGCGGTGTGTTCCAGGCCCCCACCACCCTGTGTACAAAATTTGCCCCGCACATCTCCATTAAACTTTCCCCCTCTCCTATTAGAGCTATTACCTCTAATGTTGGACATCTCCACCCTAGGGAAAAGGTTCTGACCATCTACCCTATCTACGCCTCTCATAATTTCATAAAATATCTATCAGGTGTCCCCTCAACCTCCAGCTTTCCAGAGAAAACTGTGGAATTCTCTGCCTCAGAGGGTGGCGGAGGCAGGTTCTCTGGATGCTTTCAAGAGAGAGCTAGATAGGGCTCTTAAAAATAGTGGAGTCAGGGGATATGGGGAGAAGGCAGGAAGGGGTACTGATTGGGGATGATTAGCCATGATCACATTGAATGGCGGTGCTGGTTCGAAGGGCCGAATGGCCTACTCCTGCACCTATTGTCTATTGTCAACCCGCTGAGTTACTCCAGCACTCTGTGAAATGTCGCCTATCCATGTTCTCCTGTTCTCCAGAACCAGGGGTCACACAATTTAAGACTAAGGGATCTGCCATTTAGGACTGAGATGAGGAAAGGCTTTTCCACCCAGAGAGTTGTGAATCTGTGGAATTCTCAGCCACAGAAAGCCGTGGAGGCCAATTCACTGGATGTACCAACACCCACCACCTCTCCCTCCCTTACCGCCTCTCCTGGCCCATCCCAGGCCCGGGTAACCAGGACGGTCACTAGGGTCGCCAACTGTCCTGTATTATCCGGGACATCCCATATTTGGGCTAAATTGGTTTGTCCCGTAAGGGACCGATCTTGTCCCATATTTGACTGCTTCTACTCGGGTCGAGGGGACTGTCGGGTCGGAGCGTCGCATCTGGCCCTGCCTCACCCGTCCCGACATAGTGCAGCCCATAGAGTGCAGCAGCAGCGCCTCGCCCGTGGCCCCGTCTGTCGGCTGCCCGGCCAGCTGTCCGGCCTTCGGACCTTCGCTTACCGCCGACACCACCACCACCCCTCCTTCACATGGCCGAACATCGGTTCATGAGTTGGATGGGGTGCCGGACTTTGCCCCCGGCGCCCGGGCCAAAACCGCTTAGCTGGCCCGCCGGCTGGGCTTTGTCCAGTACCCAGGCCTACTCATCATTCACCCAGCCTCGGTGAGTCGCTCAACGAATTGCCGTCGGGAATTTGTCCCGTATTTTGGCCTTCTGTCCCTTACTTGAGAATGAGAAAGTTGGCAACACAACCAGAACTGCCCCCCCCCTCCCCTCTCCAACCAGGCCCCCCAGATACAAGATCTCCGGGGTGACGGTGATTTACAGATAAATGATGTTCTGCAAAGCGAAGTTGTTGATTGCGGACGGTGTTTAATGATGAACAATTGGGGAATTTAACCAATAGGAAAATGCACCCAGGGATATCAGGGCGTCAGTCCCGCAGATTAATTAAAGTCTGGTTAAAGGAAGGTTGGGGGGGGGGGGGGCTACTACTAAAGCTTTGGGGATGATGCAGGGGCTTCCAATCATCCCTCCAGATAAATGTGGGCTGGAAGTTTACCAGGTAGAAAATATAGGCATAATTAGGGAAGGGATATGGCTAGGACATGAAGATGTTCTGCCTTGTGCCATTGAAAAGACTGAAGGATTGGTAGGTACAGCCCTAAATGCCAACACACTGACGGGATTGGTGTCTGTCCACACCCTGTATATGCCAATGAACAAGCTATATGTGGACCTGAGGTGAAGGCAGATTTGAATTGTACAATGGAAGCAAGGGGATCGAGAGTCGACATCACCAAGGTTGCATATAGTGGAAAAGGGGATTACTGTAAAACCACTTCTTTAAAGGAATATTAGTATGGTGTTCAGACATGTCCCATTACCAATACGACCTTCTGTATTAATGCGTAAATACCCACCAGAATTGGTAAAATAGAGTTGTTTGATATACATAAATGTAATTAAATCATGATGGAAGTTACTGAGGGAATAAAGGAAGATTTAGGCAAATACTTCCAAACATATATTACTGAAGTTCGGCTCCTGCCTGAGAATTTACAATAGATAAAGAAACAGCTAATTAATGCCCATAGTACATTCACCAAGGTCATCCAGCACACTGGAGAAATTGAGATGAATAATACAAATATTAAGGAAACCAGCTGGTGGGATGATATTTGGAACTGGAGTGCCAATGTACAAATCCACCGTGGGTAAGGATCACCTCCCACATTGCTATCATTGTGATAATTTTAATTTTAATATATCAAATGTATGTATTGATGATGTTTATACATTGGAAAGTGGGAATAGAGAGAAAGCTAAACATGGAACTTTCCCTGCAGAAACATAATCAAGGATCAGAAAGGACAAATATTAGAGAACAAGTAAGAACTGACAAATAATCGAGGCAACAAGCAGTGTCAAACATGTTTAGTTAAGGTAAAAGATGAGGGAATGCTTTAAGAGTATCATAATAATCTTAATTACTATTTGCATGGCTACGCTTTGTAGAAAATTGCAACATGGCAAAGACTCAGATATTTACATGTATGAGATGAAATAAGGCTCAGTGTGATCTAATTCGCTAGCGCTCAATGGATCAGTGGGGGGGATATATAGCCTGGGACTGGATGTCAAGTATCCCAACAGGCTTTGGGAGGATGCTACTAACTAGAGACAGAGCGAAATGTTGGAGCCAGGAGAACAAAGGAGTGCAGGGAAAACGGTCACGCCTATGACATCTGGTGGGAGCAGAGCTGAAGGTAACTTCACGGCTAAGGCAGTACAGCCTTGAGAAGATAAGGTGCCTAGAACGGACATGTTGCAAAATAACTATAATGAGAAGGAGATATGAACAAGCAACATAATTAAGAATCTCCCGAGCCTGATAAGGAATGAAGATGTGTTTTGTTTATTCAGCCCTTGGAAGAGTGACAGCTTGAAATGATTGACTGTAAAGTCAAGAAAGCCTTGGGTTAGAACAAAGGCTTCCTTTTGAAGATGGAAGGAAAAGTCGTATAAAGAAGGGCGGTTCAAGACATCAAGAAAGACAATCCGGGAACAACCATCGCAAGAAGGAGGGACCTGAGTCCGAAGCTCAGAGAAGACTACTTCCTACCAACAGAGTGAATGTGGCCAATTCATTCATACGAGTAATATCTGACCAAGTCATGAATTTTGTGATTTAGTTTAAGAAGTGATCTTGAAATAGTAAAGTAAATGAGAAGTTATTAGTGTAGTGGCCATTTGGCTTGTTTTGTGTGTCATTAACTATGCCATGTGTCTTTAAATTTTAGACTGCCCGTTATTATGTGGGTGGGATTTATGATGTATTTTAGGGTGTGTTTGGAGCTAAGTTTCTTGCGCAGAAGCTTAGCTTTTAGTTTAGTTTGGGACCAGCATGGAGAAGGTTTACCCTTTGACCATGCGAAGCTTAACGGAGACACGAGGAGTTTTCTAACCTTTAAAGCGATAAGCTGGAGTTTGATGAAGATTATAGTGTATGAGTCGGAAGAAGTTTGGGTGTACCTTACTGTTTTTCATCAACAATAAAGAATCTATTAATCAAAAGACTGTGTTTTGAAGATTTGAAGCTCTGAAGATCCCCGACGGAGAGCTTGCATGAGGTACAAAGACATTCCCCTTAACCATGTGGTCCATTTAGCGGCTAGAGGGAGTAATCTCTTGAACGATATAAAAATCTGCCGCTTCAATTGATTGCATGCATGTTTAAAGTTACTCGAATGTTAATAAAGATTAAGTTGTACTAAACTAAACTGGTTTGGTGTCTTTTGTTTGACACATCAGTTGATACCCGTTAGAGGTAACAGGGTCAACATGGGGGAGTCCAGATCCAGGGGTCACAGTTTAAGAATAAGGGGTCGGCCATTTAGGACAGAGATGAGGAAAAACGTTTTCACCCAGAGAGTTGTGAATCTGTGGAATTCTCTGCCACAGAGGGCAGTGGGGGCCAATTCATTGGATGTTTTCATGCGAGAGTTAGATTTAGCTCTTTGGGCTAACGGAATCAAGGGATATGGTGAGAAAGCAGGAACGGGGTACTGATTTTGGATTATCAGCCATGATCATATTGAATGGCAGTGCTGGCTTGAAGGGTCGAATGGCCTACTCCTGCACCTATTTTCTTTGTTTCTATGAAACAGGCCCTTCAGCCCAACTTGCCCACACCGGCCAACGTGCCCCATCTACACTAGTCCCACTTGCCTGCATTTGGCCCAAATCCATCCTAACCTGTCCTATCCATGTACCTGTTCAAATGTTATTTAAACGTGTGATAGTCCCAGCCTCAATTATCTCCTCCGGCAACTCGTTCCATGCACCCACCACCCACTTCCCCCCCTCACCTGAAACCCATGTCCTCTGTTCTTCAAGTTCAAGTTCAAGTGAGTTTATTGTCATGTGTCCCTGATAGGACAATGAAATTCTTGCTTTGCATCAGCACACAGAACATAGTCGGCATTTACTACAAAACAGATCAGTGTGTCCATAAACCACCTATATAAATTCACCTACTCTGGGCAAAAGACTGTGCATCTACCTGATCTATTCCTCTCATGATTTTATACAACTCTATAAGATCACCCCTCATCCTCCTGCACTCCAGGGAATAGACACCCAGCCTACTCAACCTCTCCCTGTGGCTCAGACCCTCTAGTCCTGGCAACATCCTCGTAAATCTTCTCTGTACCCTTTCCAGCTTGACAACATCTTTCCTATAACAAAGTGCCCAAAACTGAACACAATACTCTAAATGTGGCCTCACCAACATCTTATACAACTGCAACATGACTACCCAACTTCCATACTCTGCGTGATGTAGGCCAACGTACCTCTTGTCCATTGCGGACATTGGACTTTGTCTCTGGAACTGATGCACTACAATGCTGAGAACTATATTCTGCATTCTGCATCTTACCCTTTGCTCCACCTGTTATATTCCCGTACACTAGCCCTATCCGAGACACACCGGGGACAATTTACAGAAGCCAATTAACCTACAACCTGCACGTCTTTGGAGTATGGGATGAAACTGGAGCACCCAGAGAACACTAATGTCATGTTGGTCTTAATAACGAGAGGATTTGAGTATAGGGGTAAAGAGGTCCTTCTGCAGTTGTACAGGGCCCTGGTGAGACCACATCTGGAGTATTGTGTGCAGTTTTGGTCTCATAATTTGAGGAAGGGCATCCTTGCTATTGAGGCAGTGCAGCGTAGGTTCACGAGGTTAATCCCCGGGATGGCGGGACGGTCATTTGAGGAAAGATTAGAAAGATTGGGCTTGTATTCACTGGAATTTAGAAGGATGAGAGAATATCTCATAGAAACAAATAAAATTATAAAAAGACTGGACAAGCTAGATGCAGGAAAAATGTTCCCAATGTTGGGGAAGTCCAGCACCAGGGGCCACAGTCTAAGAATAAAACTGAGAGGAGAAAAAAAAAATTCGCCCAGAGAGTTGTGAATTTGTGGAATTCTCTGCTGCAGTAGGCAGTGGAGGCCAAATCACTGGATGTATTTAAGAGTTAGATTTAGCTCTTAAATACAGGGATATGGGGAGAAAGCAGGCTCAGGTTATTGATTGTGGATGATCAGCCATGAACACAATGAATGGCAGTGTTGGCTAGAAGGGCCAAATGGACTCCTCCTGCACCTATTTTTTACGTTTCTCTGTTTCTAAAACCCACACAGGTCGTGGGGAGAACGTGCAAACTCCACACAGACAGCACCCGTGGTCAGGATAGAGACCGGGTATCTGGTGCTGTGAGGTATCGGCTCTACATTTTATCCGTTTATTGAAGTGATGGGTTTATCGGTCCGGCGGTCATCCGCCGCTCACCATCCCATCGTGTTGTGAGTCTCTATTTTGCAGAGGTGCCTTTCAACAGTAAACACCATGAACCATGTGAAAAACCGGCACAAATCAACCCCCACTTGCGAATGTGGGTGAGAAATGGAAGGAGACGGATTGATGGTGAGCAGTCTCCAAGTGTGTTTACGGATGAGCAAAGTATCGGAGTGTTTGCTGCAGTTTCTCCCGTTATTGCCGCACGCCCTGGCCCGGGCTGTCCAGGGTCGTGCCGGCGCCAGCAATGGCGGCCGCCACTCCCACACTGCCCCGCGCCTGGGAAAGAGCCCTGTTGATGGCGCTGGAGAGGGCAGGCATGCTAGGCTGTTATCTGTACACTTTGGTCTTCTCTGCCGTCATTTGTGTCCTCTGTTACCAACTAAACCACAACGTGTACCTCTCCACCTTACCGTCCCACCTGACCCATCTGCCAATTGACCCCTTCCCACCTGAATCTACCTATCACTTACTATGGTTCCCATGGCCACAGAGTCACACAGCATGGAAACAGGCCCTTTGGCCCAAGTTGCCCATACCAACCAACATGTCCCATCTACACTAGTCCCACCTGCCCGCATTTGGCCCATATCCCTACACACCTGTCCTATCCATTTATCTATCCAAGTGTCTATTAAATGCTGTTATTGTCCCTGCCTGAACTACCTCCTCTGGTAGGTAACAACATCTAAAAGACACTCGGACAAAAGGACAAACACACTTCTGTACCTCTTGCCTGATGGGAGAGGGGGGAGGAGGGAGAGACCAGCACTACCACCTGCCCACATCCCTCTCCAACTTTCATTTCATAGGAGCAGAATTAGGCCATTTGGCCCATCGAGTCTACTACCTATCCACTTTCCCTAGCACTTGGTGTTTTAAATCAAGTTGTTGTCTGTGCTTCCTTGCATTTCCACACGCTTGCAGCATTCTGATTGTCCCCACCCGAAACGTCAACCTATCCACGTTCTCCACAAATGCTGCCAGTCCCGCTGAGTTACTCCAGCACTGATCTTTGGAGTGGAAGTTTTGGAGGAATATGGACCAGGCAAAGACAATGGGAGTAGCATAGATGGGGCATGGTGGCTAGCATTGAGCAGTTGGGCTGAAGGGCCTTTCCATGCGGTGTGACTCTGTGACTCATGTTTCACAAACTCCCGAAGCAGCAATGAATGAATGAATGAATGAATGATTGAATGATTTAATTGGCCAAGTATTCACATACAAGGAATTTGCCTTGGTGCTCCGCCCACAAGTGACAACAACATACAGTGACAGTTACGAATGGCACTTAAAACACTAAACATTAATAATAAAACACCATTGATCAAACATGTGAACCAAACAAAATACCAGAGCAAGAGGAGGTTACAGATTTTTGGCTTTCGAGTAGAGCTACTACGTGGAAAAAAGCAGTTTTTATATCTGGCTGTGGCAGCTTTGAAACATAGAAACATAGAAAATAGGTGCAGGTGTAGGCCATTCGGCCCTTCGAGCCTGCACCGCCATTCAATATGATCATGGCTGATCATCCAACTCAGTATCCTGTACCTGCCTTCTCTCCATACCCCCTGATATCTTTAGCCACAAGGGCCACATCTAACTCCCTCTTAAATATAGCCAATGAACTGGCCTCAACTACCTTCTGTGGCAGAGAATTCCAGAGATTCACCATTCTCTGTGTGAAAAATGTTTTCTCATCTCGGTCCTAAAAGATTTCCCCCTTATCCTTAAACTGTGACCCCTTGTTCTGTACTTCCCCAACATCAGGAACAATCTTCTTGCATCTAGCCTGTCCAACCCCTTAAGAATTTTGTAAGTTTCTATAAGAACCATGTGAAAACTATGACAGTCCGGAGTCGCCTTCCAGAGGGAAGTGATTCAAAGAGTTTGTGGCCGGGGTGAGAGGGGTCAGAGATGATCTTACCCGCTCGCTTCCTGGCCCATGCAGTGCACAGTTTGCCAATGGAGGGAAGGTTGCAGCCAACAACCTTCTCACCAAATCGGACGATTCGCTGCAGCCTCCAGATGCCGTGCTTGATGGCTGAGCCAAACCAGACCATGATGGAGACGGTGAGGACAGACTCTACGATGGCTGTATAGAATTCGACCATCATTGCCTGTGGCAGATTGTGTTTCCTCACCTGCCGCAGGAAGTACATCCTCTGTTGTGCCTTTTTGACTGTGGAGTCGATGGTAGTCCCCCATTGAAGATGGTTCCCAGGAACGTAAAAGACTCCACAGATGGTGGAGACCGTTGGGAGAGGCCCGGGACCGTTGGAGAGAGGCCCGGGACCGTTGGAGACAGTGGAGGAGGGTCAGGGCGGTGAGTACTTAAATCGGGCACGGGGCATGTTTTCACAGAGGCCCGGGACCGTTGGAGACAGTGGAGGAGGGTCAGGGCTTACCAAAGTCTGTAACGTTCCACACTCCATAGGGAGGGTTTCTGGTGGAAGCTGCTGATTGGCAGAAGCAGACTAGTGGAAGCAGCTGATTGGGTGCAACCTCAGGTTAGCATTTCTGCTTTCTGGTTAAAGGTACAGTGCTTTAGTAAAGGTACAGTGGGCTAAAGGTACAGTGCATTAGTAAAGGTACAGCGGGCTAAGGGTACAGTGCTTTTTTGTTTATATAATAAAGATACAGTTTAAAGGGCAAGAGGGAGCAGCTGTTTGTGTCAGATACCTGCTGATTTCTCCCAGCAGTTTCTATTGTATTATACTGGTATCGGATCCAGGGTAAGGCGAGAGAATGACAGTCAGAGCAGTGTACTGTTCTGGATGTCAGATGTGGGAGGTCATGGTGTCGGATGGCCCTCCAGACGTCCACATCTGCACCAGGTGCAGAGAGATGGGGCTCCTAAGGGACCGTATTAGGTTCCTGGAGCAGCAGCTCGATGACCTCTGTCTGGTCAGGGAGAGTGACGAGGTCATAGAGGGGAGTTATAGGGAGGTGGTCACTCCAAAACCACGGGAGAGAGACATGTGGGTCATGCTAAGGAAGGGCAAGGGGCAGAGGCAGGAACGAGGGAGTACTCCAATGTCGGTACACCTTGCAAATAAGTACTCCTGTTTGAGTACGGATGAGGATGACAGCCTACCCGGGGGTAGCAACAGCGGACGGGCCTCCAGCACAGAGACCGGCCCTGTTGCTCCGAATGGTAGGGAAAAAACGAAGAGGGCAATAGTAATTTACTATTACAAGGCGCTGCTGACACGGCCTAGAGCAATAGGCCGGCACTGCCATAGACTCGGCATCCCCATTATGCAGCCCTGTTACAAGGCGCTGCTGGCAAGGGCTCTCCCATCTGCCCAACACTGCCATATCTCCTGATGTTAGGGTGTATCTATCTTGAGCCTCCTCCACGGGAACCCCAGGATTAATATTCATATCTGAGGGAAAAAGCCTTCCAGGTACCCGGCCTCTGGAGGTCCCCTTCCCCGGGAAACCTCCGCATAAATCTTTATTGTTGGAGGGAAAAAACCCTACCGGCACCCGGCCTACTGGAGGTCCCCTCCCTGGGAACCCCAGTGTCTCTGTGCCTCTCGGATGGAAACCCTCCCGGCACCCGGAGCACCTGGAAGCCACTGACCTCCCGTCAGCGACCCACTTCCGCGACACCCGACAACCCAGCTACCCGCTCTTGGCGGCAAGAACCGGGGATTCCCCACAGCCCATAGCTGGTTCCCTCGTTGGGCCTCGCGAATCCTCCGGCTGGAAGCCTCTGGAACAAGAGGTTCTTGCAAGGAATAAAACAGGTAAGAAACAAGCTTACCTTGAGTTTAAAACTTACCGGGTTGGAGGAGCTCCTGCTCCCCAACCGGCTGCCTGCACCAATGCGTCTGACGTAATGACGCATGTGCGGCTGAACGGGCCTTCTTCACGTAGTCACTCACGTGACTCCGAAGTAAAATTCCAGATTAGTCAAGCAGGATTTCCCCTTCATAAATTCATGCTGACTTGGACCAATCCTTTTACTTCTATCCAAATGCGCCATTATTACATCTTTAATAATTGACTCCAGCATCTTCCCCACCACCCACGTCAAGTTAACTGGTCTATAATTCCCTGTTTTCTCTCTCGCTCCTTTCTTGAAAAGTGGGATAACATTAGCCACCCTCCAATCCACAGGAACAAATCCTGAATCTATAGAACATTGGAAATGTGTTCACGATTTCTAGAGCCACCTCCTTGGGTACCCTGGGATGCAGACCATCAGACCCTGGGGATTTATCAGCCTTCAGTCCCATCAGTCTACCCAATACTATTTCTCGCCCAATGCAAATTTCTTTCAATTCCTCTGTCTCCCTAGATCCTCTGTCCTCTAGTACATCTGGGAAATTGTTTGTGTCTTCCTTTCGTGAAGACAGAACTAAAGTACCTGGTCAACTACTCTGCCATTTCCTTGTTCCCCATAATAATTTCACCTGTTTCTACCTTCAAGGGACCCACATTTGTCTTTACTAATCTTTTTCCCTTAACATACCTAAATAAGCTTTTACTATCCTTCTTTACATTCTTGGCCAGCTTATCCTCGTACTTCATCTTTTCACCCCGTATTCCCCATTTTGTTACCTTCTGTTGTCCTTTGAAAGTTTCCCAATCCTCTGGCTTCCCGCTACTCTTTGCAATGTTATACACCTTCTCTTTTAGTTTTATTTCATCCTTAACTTCCCTTGTCCGCCACGGTTGGCTCTTACTCCACTTAGAATCTTTCTTCCTCTTTGGAATGAAATGATCCTTCATCTTCTGGATTATGCCCAGAAATTCCTGCCATTGCTGTTCCACCGTCATTCCTGCTTGGATCCTTTTCCAGTCGACCTTGGCCAGCTCCTCTCTCATGCCTTCACAATCCCCTTTGTCCTTTGGTCAACTGCAACATTGACACTTCTGATTTAACCTTCTCCCTCTCAAATTGCAGATTAAAACGTATCATATTAATTTTCTCAGTCATTAGATAAGATGCAATATGCATTGTCAAAGAACTTGAAGAGCAATAGTTAATTGCTCCTGTATCTAATTTATCTTCATATGTTGGGGAGTAAATGCCAAAATTTCCCATGATGTTGATTTGAGCATAAGTCTGCGGCACTATAATTGTGTTTCCTGGGCAATGTTTCATTGTGCTTCTGTTTAATTAAAAGAACTGCTTCCAGTTTCCTGCCAATGACCGCAATACAGCTGGCAGTTGGATTTAAACATACAAAATAGGCTCACTTAAATCGATAGAAAATAACTTACATAGAAATTAAGTGAACAGTATCATTCAATATAGAAGAAAGGCAGCAAATATAATGTTATAAGGTCTTCATTGTTGATTTCTTTCACTGAATCTCTGCTGAAAATGTCAGAATCTGTAAGTGCACTACTTGCAGTGCAGGTACAGGTACTTATAATTCATTTGATGTAAAACAGCAAAGGCAGTCTTTGAAAGCCTTCATATTTCATGGTTGAGCGCCCTCTTGTGTTGGTATTTTTGGTTTCAGTTTGATGAGATGACAAGTGACAAAATGGAAGGTAGACAAAAATGCTGGAGTAACTCAGCGGGCGACTAAATGGAGTTTAGCTGAGAGATACTTTGGCCTTTGGCCCAGAGTCTACTCTATGTCAACCATCGATCACCTACTTATACTAGTTCTGTTATCCCAACATTGAACATAGGACTGTACACCACAGGAAATCGGCTCTTTGACCCATCATGTTTGTGCCGAATATGATCGCAACTTTTTCTTCCAATGTCCATACACGATAGGGGATTTTACAGAGGTGAATTAATCTGTGTTATCCCATCTTCTCATCCATTCACAACTCATTAAGGGGAATTTACAGAGGTCAATTAATCTGCAAACCCACATGTCTTTGGGCTGCGGGTATAAACTGGAGCACCTGGAAGAAACCAAGCAAGAACGTGCAAATTCTGCACAGACATCACCTGAGATCAGGATCAAACTCAGGTCTCTGGCACTGTGCCGCATACAGGTGAGATCAAGTCAATGGAGGAAAAAGCAAACAGATTAGTTTTTTAACAAGAATGTGAGATAAATAAGGATGAGGAGACTTGTGAGGCATAACCTGGTCCATTGAGAAAAAATCTCTAAATATCCATTTATAGTTTATAAACTGCTGGTAAAATCACCTGCCTTTCAGATATGGCAAACATGGACCTGTGACTTTCTATCCCATTGACTAATTTATTAATAAAGATGTGGGTAGTGCAGTGGTAGAGCTGCTGCCTCACAGCGCAGGAGACCCAGGTTTGATCCTGACTACCGATGCTGTCTGTGCAGAATTTATACATTCTCCATGTGACCACGTGGGTTTCCTCACACATCCTAAAGACATACAGGTTGTAGGTTAATTGGCTTCTGTAAATTGCCCCTAGAGTGCAGGATGCAAAACTGGGATAACCTAGAACAAGTGTGAATGGGTGATGGTCAATGGTCAGTGTGAACTTGGTGGCCTGAAAAAATGTTTCCATGCTGCATCTCTAAATTGAACTAAGTGTAAAATGATTGAGATCCAGCTCAGATCTTTACTTGACGCTGTTGGCTGCATCAGGTCAATTGAATTACATGGCAATTATGCTACTCTTATCAAGGTCATAACTGATAGGAGCATAATTAGGCCATTTGGCTCTAATGTCGACCACTATTCAATCATGGCTGATCTATGACCATTGGCATGTATGGCATGACCTCCAAACCACATCCTCCCCACATCCACGCTATCCAGGTCCTCCATTGTTCATCCCCCCTTCACAGCAGTCCCCCCAGGCCTGGTCCCCAATGCTCTTCCTTCCCCACGCCGGGCACCCGTTGCACTTCCCCCTCCCTCACAGCGGTCCCTCCCACACCTATGTTTCTTCCCTCGGTAACGAAGTCCTTACTTCAAGTGTCCATCTCGTCCGTCAGTCGGCGCCATCATCGGCCGCCGCACCGACCTCCCCACAACGTTGTCAGGTCCTCTCCTGAGGCCTCTGTGGTGCCGACCCGAGGCCCAGCCATGGACTCCGTCGGCCGCTCTGCCGACCCGAGTTCCGAAGAACCAGACTTCGACCCGCAAGGCGAAACTACTCCGACCTGCAAGGCCCCAGCCGGGCTCCTCTGTGGCTATCAGGGAAGCATCGAGACCACGGCGCCTCGATAAAGGCCTCTGGACTCTTTGCTGTGGCTTGAAGTGAAAGGCTGCAGGTTGTCTGTATATAGAGTTTGTACGTTCTCCCCATGACCGCCTGGGTTTTCTCCGGGTGCTCCGTTTCCACCCACACTCCAAAAAAAAGTGTGGGATTGCAGGTTAATTGTCATCTGTAAATTGCCCATAGTGTGTAGGGAGTGGATGAGAAAATGGGATAAGATATAACTAGTGTGTGAACAGGTCAGCATGGACTTGATGGGCCGAAGGAGCTGCTACTCTTGCAACCTCTTCCTTCCTTTTATAGTCATAGAGTGATACAGTGTGTAAACTGGCCCTTCGGCCCAACTTGCCCACACCGGCCAACATGTTCCAGCTACACTAGTCCCACCAGCCCTCCAAACCTGTCCGATCCATGTACCTGTTTAACTGCTTCTTAAATGTTGGGATAGTCTCAACATTTGACCTCCTCTGGCAGCTTGTTCCATATAAATGTTTTCCCCTTCACCTTGAATAGGTATGTTACAATACTTACCTTCAGCGGCGCTGCAATTCTGCCACTGGCGTGTGCGCGATTTTGGCACGTTTGAGGGGGGGGGGGGGGGGGTGGGGTTAAAACGGGGTTTTTTTCCGACCTGGTCCTGAATTATATTTTGTTGGAGTGCGAGATGTTGCTAAAGAATCGTTCCGACGGCCGTTCTGTGTGTTTTAAAAAAAGATTCGCCCGACAAGTTAATCGCTGGAATGATTTTAAAATCAGCTTCTGAAGCCGTCAATGCCGACAACGGGGCCGGATTTTATGTAAGGGACAGGTAAAAGAAAGTAGTTTATTTTTATGTATAAAAGTGTTTCTTAAGATGTATTTAATTCACATTTTAAGTTGCGAAATGGTGATTTTTCCCCCCCGAAGAACTGGCAGTGTATTTGCTGCCGATATGGGGGACTAAATTCACCGCAACCTCAACGTTCTAAATGGTCCCGTTCCAGAAAATCCCATTCGCAAGCTGATTTAAATGGCCATTAATTTACAGGTATTAAACATTCAATTCCTTCCATTTGGCCTATAAACCCATGACAATGAGATTTAAAAATTATGTTATATTGTGAATTTTTGTGTTATTTGGACACAGGTTATTTAAAAATGTTAATCTATTCTTAAGAAATGGATAGATGTTTAGATCTAGTAATTGAATTTTGTAATTAGGTACAATTAGGTAACTAACTAACTATATGCTTTAATTTCAAGTCATCTAAGTAAGATTATTTCATATTTGTTTCAGAATGCTTCAATATATAATTACTGAACATTTCTTTCAGTTCTCTTAAATTTTAAGAAAGTTATGGACTTTAATATGTTCTCGATCACAGCTTTTGTGTGAAGTCAATGAAAAAACAATAGGGTGATTTCACGAAAGGTCACTGGATCATAGATCCTCACCCACGTGACCGCAAAATCCAACTGGAGTACAAGCGTCACTTCCGGTACGTTATTGATGCTGAAAACGCGCACTTTCACACCCGTTAAAAACTGCGAAAACGGACCGTTTTTGAGCTGTAAATAACTGTGCCAGTCGGGGTGACCGTGAGGCACAGTTATCTTACTTTACAGTCCAGAAGATAGATAAAAACGAAGGTAAATACAAGAGGGAGCTGAAGGGGCAACAACAGCGGAAGTGGTTAGCGGACATTCGCCGTGGAGATATAAATATTGAAAATATCGGGAATTATCGCGTTTGCTCGCTGCATTTCATCAAAAGTAAGGCATTATTGACGTTTTATCTTTATTCATTTGTTATATAAAAAGTTGTAAAAGTGAAAAATCCGTCAGTAAAATTGCAAAATCGCCCATGGTTCTCAGATGGGTTTTAACATGCAAAATGAAAACGCTTCTGAAGCTACATTTACCATTTAAATAATCGTAAACTATCAATGCGTTTTGAAATAAATTTTACTCAGATGCAAGCTAAGGAATGGGATAATTGTCAGCTGTTCATTGGACAAAATCAGGACATTTAATTATTTGCCAAAACATATTTCTCAATGTTTCTTGTTTGAAGCCTGCACAATCACCCAAACTAATTTATTTATCATCTAATAACAGACAAGCCTGCAGCATGGAATGATGTCACCAATCCTGATTGGGCACCCACTGTGAGCAGGATAAACAACGTGCACAAGAACGCCACGCACGTGCAACAACTTTTCATATAACAAATGAATAAAGATAAAACGTCAATAATGCCTTACTTTTGATGAAATGCAGCGAGCAAACGCGATAATTCCCGATATTTTCGATCTTTATATCTCCACGGCGAATGTCCGCTAACCACTTCCGCTGTTGTTGCCCCTTCAGCTCCCTCTTGTATTTACCTTCGTTTTTATCTATCTTCTGGACTGTAAAGTTAGATAACTGTGCCTCACGGTCACCCCGACTGGCAGTTATTTACAGCTCAAAAACGGGCCGTTTTCGCGGTTTTTAACGGGTGTGAAAGTGCGCGTTTTCAGCATCAATAACATGTACCGGAAGTGAGACGCTTGTACCCCAGTTGGATTTTGCGGTCACGTGGGTGAGGATCTATGATCCAGTGACCTTTCGTGAAATCACCCTATAGGGTGATTTCACGAAAGGTCACTGGAGCGTAAATCCCCACTCACGTGACCGAAATTTTTAACTGGGGGACAAGCGTCACTTCCGGTACATGTTAGTGGATGGGAAAACACGCACTTTCACACCCGTTAAAAACATCGAAAACGGCAAGGTTTTGAGCTGCAATTAACGGAGCCAGTCGGGGTGACCGTGAGGAACAGCTACCTAAATTTACAGTCCAAAAAAAAGATAGAAACTAAGGTAAATACAAGAGTGAGCTGAAGGTGTGAAAAAGGCGGAAGTGCTAGCGGACTTTTTTCATGGAGATTTAAAGATCCAAAATATCGGGAATTATCGCGTTTGCTCGCTGCATTTCATCAAAAGTGGCATTATTGACTTTTTATCTTTATTCATTTGTTATATGAAAAGTATTAAAAGTTAGAAACAAACCCGTCAGTAAAATTGCAAAATCGCCCATGGATCTCGGGTGGGTTTTAACATGCAAAATGAACACGCTTCTGAAGCTCCATTTATCATTTAAATAATCGTAAACTCTCAATGCGTTTGGAAATCAATTTTACTGAGATGCAAGCTTACGATTATTTAAATGGTAAATGGAGCTTCAGAAGCGTTTTTATTTTGCATGTTAAAACCCACCCGAGATCCATGGGCGATTTTGCAATTTTACTGACGGGTTTGTTTCTAACTTTTAATACTTTTCATATAACAAATGAATAAAGATAAAAAGTCAATAATGCCACTTTTGATGAAATGCAGCGAGCAAACGCGATAATTCCCGATATTTTGGATCTTTAAATCTCCAAGAAAAAAGTCCGCTAGCACTTCCGCCTTTTTCACACCTTCAGCTCGCTCTTGTATTTACCTTAGTTTCTATCTTTTTTTTGGACTGTAAATTTAGGTAGCTGTTCCTCACGGTCACCCCGACTGGCTCCGTTAATTGCAGCTCAAAACCATGCCGTTTTCGATGTTTTTAACGGGTGTGAAAGTGCGTGTTTTCCCATCCACTAACATGTACCGGAAGTGACGCTTGTCCCCCAGTTAAAAATTTCGGTCACGTGAGTGGGGATTTACGCTCCAGTGACCTTTCGTGAAATCACCCTATAGGGAACAAGATGCCAATTTCCGAGTATGAAAATGGCCATAACTTTTTTAATACTGAAGATATGAAAGTGAATTAGGTGTCAAATTAAACTTATTTTTATGCTTTATCTGATGGGATAAATTAAAGACTTGATTTTTTAAATCTCAACATTTTGTAACATTGCTACCTTGAACTTGTGTCCTCTGGTCCTGGATTCACCTGCTCTGGCAAGAGACTGTGCATCTACCGGATCTATTCCTCTCATTCCTTTAGATTGTACCTTCTATGTTGATTGTCAGTCCATGAATTTGATCTTATAACAAAAAACACATTGATTTAATCTTTGACCGATGGCACCTCACCCTTCAGTCCAACTGGCGCCAACGTCTCTTGCCGCACGTGGCCAAAGATCTTACTCCTCTATAATCTTTGCACGTGGCGGCGTCACTCTGTTCAGTCCGACGCACGGCTACGCGACGACGTCATTCCGTTCAGGCCGACGCGCGGGCTCTGAGGGCGACGTGACTCCGTTTTGCCGGCCCTGCGGGCTGACGTCAGGCCGCTCAGCCCGGCGGATGACGTCACGCGCCCCGCCAGTACCAGCCGCTCGTTTTGGTTGTAATCCCGGTGGGGAAGCTGATTGTTTCCGGCCGAGCGCCAACTCCGAGATGACAACGTTGCGCGCGTTTTGCTGCGACGACCTGTTTCGGTTCAACAACATGTGAGTAGAAAGTAACGCAGCGCGGGAGCTGTTCACACAGAGACGGCGCCACATTGAGCGCCCTGTGCGCCTCGCCCTCGGAGATGGAAGCGGGCTGGGAGCAGCAGTGGCCGAGTGGTGGTGATGGTGGATCCACTTCCCCCCCTCCTCATGCCCACACTCACTCCTCCAGCGGGAAAACATAGCTGCAGGAGTAGACCATTCGGCCCCGAGCCAGCACCGCCATTCAATATGATCATGGCTGATCACCCTGAATCAGTATCCTGTTCCTGATTTCTCCCCATATCCCTTGATTCCTTTAGCCCTAAGAGCTAAATCTAACTTGTTTGTTTGTTTGTCTTTTTGCACAAAGTCCGCGAGCATTGCCACTTTTCATTTCACTGCACACCTCGTATGTGTATGTGATGAATAAACTTGACTTGACTTGAGATCTCAAGTCTCTTGAGAAGGAGGAAAGGGTCAAGGAGTCTGACAGCCGTGATCACCAGTGTAGCAAGGAACTGCTGATGCTGGTTTACACTGACGATGGACACAAAATGCTGGAGTAACTCAGCGGGACAGGCAGCATCTCTGGAGAAAAGGAATAGGTGATGTTTCGGGTCGAGACCCTTCTTCAGACGGTCTCGACCATCACAAAATGCTGCAGTGACCGTGAACAGCAGGTTCAAGAACATCTTCTTCACAACAACTGAAGATAGATTGAAGAAACGTCTCGTTTTCAGTCGCGACCCATTTTTCTCCAGAAATGCTGCCTATTCAGCTGTTACTCCAGCATTTTGTGTCTATCTTCTGTGTAAACCAACATCTGCAGTTCCTTCCGACACCACACTAACCTCAACTACCAACTGTCTTTGGTTGAACAAAGGACTTGGTGGTTTATTTGCACTATTATTGGAGTATTAATTAATTATGTTTTTTGTTTATTATATTATCTATATTATATTATCTGTAGTTCAATAGTTATAGGAATAGAATAAGGACATTTGTTCCAGGAAGTCTACTGTGCCATTCAATCACGGCTGCATGCAAAAAAATCACTAGTCCATTGTCAGTACACATGACAATTAAACATTATTTGACACGCTTGACTTGTATATTCACCATAGTTATTATTGAACCAGGCTAAGTAAACTGCCATCTGCCTATATATTCCATGCAGCAATGAATCTGCTCTTGAGTTGCATAGGTTACATGTCCGCACATGTTATCCGCTCCTAGTTATTTTTTTACAAACACTTTTTCCCTTTTCATTGTAACAAAATGAGATTTTGTGCTAATTATCATTGCATTAATTGCTGACATTCGCAACATGCTGCTCTCCATGGAATGAAAGGGCACTGGTGATATAGCTTCCAATTGGAATCTCATGCCACTAATAAAGCCAATAAAGCCTTTACAACTTTTCAGAAGTCGGAGTGCAGTGTCTGATTGAATTCTGTTTCATGTTTTTATGTGTTCTAAGTGGGTTAAAGTACCGACACTTAAAGTATCTGTGAAAGAGGTTGGTAGTGAATGGTTTACCTCTTTGGGCATGCCACTGTAGAATGTAACACCAAGTCCATGCTTTGACTTGGAAAGGGCTAAAATCGCTCTATCTAAGAGCGGACGACAGCAGTTGCTTGCACATAATGAACACAATTTGCTGGCTTCATATGCTCTTTCCTACAAATATTGCTAATTCAGGGAAGCATTTGGGTTTTGTATTGTAAATCCTAGGTGAAAGCCAAGTGTAAACATTGTCCAGTACTTGACCACAATAGAACTGACTCCATACACTGAGAGCATGGCACAGTGGTGAGATTTTGTTATAATTTATCTTAGTAAAGTGTATGTACAGTATGCAGGGTATGCCTTATTTAGTGAAATTTGTCAAACGTTTATTTTTTACAAAATCTAATGTCTCAGTGATACATTTCAACACCAAACCACACATCCCCCATTTTCAGAAACATAGAAACAATTTTTTTGTTGTTGAAAGATTCAATGCAATAAAACTGTTAATCAAATGCTCCACTAATACTCACAGCTGTGGATATCTTATATTTGTTTTTATTTTGCTTTGCAGAAATTTGGATCCACTTACAGAAACTGTATCCTTATTAATAGACAAACAATCCATTGATTTATTGAGGGGAAACTGGTTAATAATGTTCGTACAGAACATACATTTTTATTCTTAAATAATAGACATGGTTCACATTGGACATTTGCATGAACAAAGCAAACATTTAAGATGCTTCTTGATATAACTAACAAATTGATGGGACTGTTTAGCCCTTTCCAGTAATTTTATTTCATTGATCATTTCTTTTTATACTAAATGTTAAAAATTTACAAAAAATAGTGCTGTTTGAAAAATAATATTTTGTGTTCTGTTAAATTGTTATATTCTGCTCCGCTGCTCTTGCACTTGGTTTTACTGAGGCGTATCTGGTATTTTGAGATGAGGATATAAGAAACAGAAGCAGGAGAAGCCAATTCGTGCCTGCTCCACTATTCAGTAGGGTTATGGCTGATCTGTAACCTGATGGCAACTATCCTGCTCTAACACAGCTCTTGATTCCCTTTATACCTAAAAATCTATAGATCTTCTTGAATATACTTTGCAACTGAGCGTTTCAGTCCCATCAATTCTTCTTGTACTTGATTTATTTTGAACTAATGCTAAATTCTTTAAGCTGCCCAATTTATCCAGATTTGTAGCCTCGTGCTGTTTCCAGCGCGGTTTTCTGTGTCTTCCTTTAAGACAGGCACCAAATATTTGTTTAAGTTGCCTACTGTTTATCTCGGTCCGTAAGGAACCCATATTGACTTTTGCTAACCATTTTCTTTTTGCATATGCAATCTGTTTTAAATATTCTTGCTCATCTACTCTCATCTTATAGTACCCTTTCCATATCGAATCGGTCAATTCCTCCTTAGCAGAATTCTTAAATCCTTGAGATAACCGTAATTTTTGACAACAGAAGTCTATTCAGAGCCAATACTTTCTGCAACTTCTTGGTAGCCATGACCAGACAATATTTCCTGTTTTTTTTTTTTACCGAAAAAGTATATGGCTTACTAGACTAAGTGGGGCCCGTTGGGTCCCAGCATCACACGGGAGGGCTGGTCCCCCAATGCAATATTCCACCTCTCCGCCAATTCCAATATTGGTGGCCGGGGGGGGCTTTCTGGAGAGCTAGTATGGGTGTTGTGCGCTGAAGGGACTGATTTCCAGAGGGTTAGTATGGACATTGTGGGCCGAATGGATTATTGGGCTGGCAGCTCAGTCACTGAGGCCTGGCAGTACAGTCACTCAGACCTGGCAGGCTGGCAGCTGAGAAACTGCCAGAAATTCTGCCCAAAACAGGTGACAGACTCTGAAGGGGGAGAGGGTGGACTGAATGGATTATTGGGCTCGCAGTTCAGTGAGTCATGGCTGGTAGGCTGGCAGTTCACTTACTCATGGCTGGTGGGCTGGCAGTGCAGTCACTCATGGCTGGTACGCTGGCAGTTTACTCAGTCACCCCTCCTCCCTTCACTCCTCAATTCACCCCCTCACACACAGCACCAATACTAAAATGCCAAGTAACTTCAGAACGTGGTAAGCATACTGAATCCTGTTACTAACCATATACTCTATGTAAGAAGTTTGAAAATAAGAACACAGTTGTGTCTAAACCGAATGTTCAATCGTTTAAAGCCATTTTTACTCTGAAACACTCCCCTACAGCTGCTGCTACAGCAAAAACATGCTTTAAATAACTTTCAACAAACACACTCACCATATACACAGCAGTAAGCTCTCTTGAATTACTCAAACGGTTCAGGGTGGCGTCTTCAATATGGGCCTTCCACACTCAGCGCCACCTCTCCACTAAGCGGAAATGACGCACTAAGCGCCATCTCTCCACTATGCGGAAATGACGCACTCAGCGCCACCTCTCCACTAAGCGGAAGTCACGGAATGAGCGGCAATTTTGCATTAAACACAGTCCTGATCTAATAAAATGTTTATTCATGGTTTTTCCTTCCAAAAACGGTTGCACACTTTTCAATAAGGCACAGTTAAAAGGCGCATTTTCAAAACAAACCTGTTGCATTTGGCAAGGCAACTTTAATTAAGCAAGGCAACTTTAATTAAGCAAGGCAACTTTAATTAAGCAAGGCAACTTTAATTAAGCAAGGCAACTTTAATTAAGCAAGGCAACTTTAATTAAGCAAGGCAACTTTAATTAGAGAAGGCAACCTTAATTAGGCAAGGCAACTTTAGAACTCTCAAACCAAAACACACTTTTAGCAAGCATTTTCAAATCAAAAAACACTTTTAGCAAGCATTTGCAATACAATACAATTTATTGTCATTTGAGCCTCAGTGAGGCTCAAACGAAATTCTGTTTCCACAGCCATACAAACAAAGACAATTTCCTAGACATACACACAATTTAATTCACACAAACATCCATCACAGTGGACCCACTGTGATGGAAGGCAAAGTATTTTCTCTCCCCTGTTCTCCATGTCTCTCCCGATATCCAAGCCCCAGGCAGACGATGACAAGTCCCACGGCCATTTTAGGCCGTGCCGGGCGATTTACGGCCCCGCTCCCAGTCTAAAAGTCACAAAGTTGGAGCCCCCGGCGGACACTGGAATGTCCCACGGCCATGAAGCTGTGCCGAGCTATGTACGTCCCCGCTCCAGGTCGTTCCAACCCCGCGACACGGGATGGAGAAGTCGCGTTGCGGGAGCTCCGGGAAGCAGTCTCTCTCTCCCCCCCGGACCCGCGAGCTCCCGATGTCCCAGTCCACCGGACCTGCGGCTGCGTTGCTGGAGCCTCCGAGCCCCAGGAGTCGAGTCGCAGCAGCGAGTCACCACCGCTACCCACGCTCCGAGGCCGGCCAGCCCCACGATGGTGAGTAGTCCGCAGCTCCGCAAACTCCGCAGTCTCCCGAGCACCCGGGTCGTTCAGGTTGGAGGCCGCTCCACGGTGCTAGGCCCCAACGACAACGGAGACCCGACAGGGAAAAGGTCGGATCTCCCGGACAGGGAAGAGATTTTAAACGGTTTCCCCCTCCCCCCCCGCCCCCCACATATACACATTTAAATCTAGTATTTTAAAAAAAACACCAACACTACATTTAACTAGACAAAAAATAAAAAAAGACAAGACAGGCTGTAGGGGCCGCTGCAACGGGTGAGTCGCGCCGCCAACATTTTCAGACCACATTAAAGGCACTCACAGTTTAGTCGACTTGTGTTCAGTGTTATTCACAGCTCAGACTGAGAGACGTGACCCTCCAGCTCCCCCATCTTCAGAGACTGACTGAGGCACTCAACTCATCCGGGTTTTATAGTCCCTCCGGAAGGGGAGTGGCCTTCAGGAGAGAGAATCTCAACATTTTTTAAACACTAATAACTCTTTTATTTTTCTTCGATGGGAAAAGTCCTCTTGTCCTGCACAGTAAGATGGCCAAAACCCACGGCCGTAAGTAGACATAGAAAATAGGTGCAGGAGTAGGCCATTCGGCCCTTCGAGCCTGCACCGCCATTCGATATGATCATGGCTGATCATCTAACTCAGTATCCCAACCCTGCCTTCTCTCCATACCCCCTGATCCCTTTAGCCACAAGGGCCACATCTAACTCCCTCTTAAATATAGCCAATGAACTGGCCTCAACTACCTTCTGTGGCAGAGAATTCCCCAGATTCACCACTCTCTGTGTAAAAAATGATTTTCTCATCTCGCTCCTAAAAGACTTCCCTCTTATCCTTAAACTGTGACCCCTAGTTCTGGACATCCCCAGCATCGGGAATAATCTTCCTGCATCTAGCCTGTCCAACCCCTTAAGAATTTTGTACGTTTCTATAAGATCCCCCCTCAATCTTCTAAATTCTAGCGTGTACAAGCCGAGTCAAACCAGTCTTTCTTCATATGAAAGTCCTGCCATCCCAGGAATCAGTCTGGTGAACCTTCTCTGTACTCCCTCTATGGCAAGAATGTCTTTCCTCAGATTAGGAGACCAAAACTGTACGCAATACTCCAGGTGTGGTCTCACCAAGACCCTGTACAACTGCAGTAGAACCTCCCTGCTCTTATACTTAAACCCTTTTGCTATGAATGCTAACATACCATTTGCTTTCTTCACTGCCTGCTGCACCTGCATTCCTACTTTCAATGACTGGTGTACCATGACACCCAGGTCTCGTTGCATCTCCCCTTTTCCTAATCGGCCACCATTCAGATAATAGTCTACTTTCCTGGTTTTGCCACCAAAGTGGATAACCTCACATTTATCCACATTATACTGCATCTGCCATCCATTTGCCCACTCACCCAACCTATCCAAGTCACCTTGCAGCCTCCTAGCATCCTCCTCACAGCTAACACTGCCCCCCAGCTTCGTGTCATCCGCAAACTTGGAGATGTTGCATTCAATTCCCTCATACAGATTATTAATATATATTGTAAATAGCTGGGGTCCCAGCACTGAGCCTTGCAGTACTTCACTAGTCACTGCCTGCCATTGTGAAAAGGACCCGTTTACTCCTACTCTTTGCTTCCTGTCTGCCAGCCAGTTCTCTATCCACATCAATACTGAACCCCCAATACCGTGTGCTTTAAGTTTGTATACTAATCTCTTATGTGGGACCTTGTCGAAAGCCTTCTGAAAGTCCAGATATAACACATCCACTGGTTCTCCCTTATCCACTCTACTAGTTACATCCTCGAAAAATTCTATAAGATTCGTCAGACATGATTTACCTTTCATAAATCCATGCTGACTTTGTCCAATGCATTCACCACTTTCCAAATGTGCTGCTATCCCATATTTAGTAACTGACTCCAGAATTTTCCCCACCACCGATGTGAGACTAACTGGTCTGTAATTCCCCGTTTTCTCTCACCCTCCCTTTTTAAAAAGTGGGGTTACATTAGCTACCCTCCAGTCCTCAGGAACTACTCCAGAATCTAAAGAGTTTTGAAAAATTATCACTAATGCATCCACTATTTGTGCGGCTACTTCCTTAAGTACTCTGGGATGCAACTTATATGGACCTGGGGATTTATCGGCCTTTAATCCATTTAATTTACCTAACACCACTTCCCGGCTAACCTGGATTTCACTCAGTTCCTCCATCTCATTTAACCCCTGGTCCCTTGCTATTTCCGGCAGATTATTTATGTCTTCCTTAGTGAAGACAGAACCAAAGTAGTTATTCACGTGGTCTGCCATGTCCTTGTTCCCCATGATCAATTCGCCTGTTTCTGACTGCAAGGGACCTACATTTGTTTTAACTAATCTTTTTCTCTTCACATATCTATAAAAACTTTTGCAGTCAGTTTTTATGTTCCCTGCCAGTTTTCTTAAGGAGTTTGATTAAGGAGAAGTGGCAGCATTTTTTCTAAAATCAATATACAGAGCAACAGGAAGTGGTCAATATCAGACTTTTAGTAATATCGATAAATCATGCATTCATTCTTTAAAAGTCACCCATTGCTGATTTACTGTCATGCATTTAAATGTAGTTTCCCCAATCTACCTCAGCACATTTCCGCCTCATGACTTTGCAGTTTGCTTCATTCAGATTTAAGACCCTAATACTCATCAAACTCCTTTTAAAATTGTGTTACAACAACATGCTGCAATTTATTTGGCTTTATTGCGGGAGACCAGAACCAGGGGGCACAGTTTAAGAATAAGGAGTAAGCCTTGTGCTGCAGCAAGTAAGAATTTCATTGTTCTATCTCGGACACATGACAATAAAACACTCTTGACTCTTCATCCTCCAGCACCTAGACTGTCAGGGGACCAATGCAAGGATTTTGTTTGTGGATTTTAGCTCTGCATTTAACACCATTGTGCCAGAGCTACCACACTCCAAACTCTCCCAGTTGACTGTGTCTGAACCCCTCTGTCAGTGGATCACCAACTTCCTGACAGATAGGAACCAGCATATGAGGCTGGTAAAGCACATCTCGGACCCGCAGACCCTTAGCATTGGAGCACCGCAAGGCTGCGTACTCTCTCCTCCCCTTTACTCTCTCTACATCAACGTCTGCACCTGCACAGACACCTCTGTCAAGCTTCTCAAGTTTGCAGACAACACAACCCTGATTGGACTGATCCAGGATGGGGATGAATCTGCCTACAGGCAGGAAGTGACACAGCTGGCGTCCTGGTGCCATTGCAACAACCTGGAGCTTAATGCTCTTAAGACTGTGGAATTGATTGTAGACTTTAGGAGAGCCTCCCCTCCTCTCCTGCCATTCACCATCAACAGCACCACAGTCACATCTGTGGAATCTTTTAAGTTCCTTGGAACCATCATCTCCAGTGACCTAAAATGTGTGGGGGGGGGGGGGCACCATCGACTCCACAGTCAAAAAGGCCAAACAAAGGATGTATTTCCTGCAGCAGCTGAGAAATCACAATCTGCCACAGGCAATGATGGCCCAGTTTTATATTGCCATCATAGAATCTGTCTTCACCTTCTCCATCATGGGCTGGTTTGGCTCAGCCACCAAGCATGACATCCAGAGGCTGCAGCGCATCGTTCGATCAACCGAGAAGGTTGTGGCGGCAACCTTCTTCCCATTGACGAACTGTACACAGCAAGGGCCAGGAAGTGAGCGGGTAAGATCATCTCTGACCCCTCTCACCCTGCCCACAAACTCTTTGAATTACTTCCTTCTGGGAGGCGACTCCGGACTGTCAAAGCCTCCACAGCCAGACATAAAAACATATTTTTTCCACGAGTTGTAGCTCTACTCAACAGCCAAAAGTTTGTAGCCTCATTTTGCTCTGGTATTTTATTTCGTTCACAGGTTTAAATTAAGTTTTATTTTTTAATTGTCCACTGAATATCGTAGCACCAAGGCAAATTCCTTGTATGTATACATGTCTAATAACATTTATTCTATTCGATTTATATTGAATGCCAACTTGTAGTGTTGAAACTACTGACTTTTTATTAGGATTTTATTACTTTCCTTAAGTAATTCACAGTATGGAATTCCCTTCTACCTTCAGTATTTGGCTCATTGGCCAGAATATTTTATTGTCGCTGAAGCACCAGGAGGAGAGTTGATGGGATACAGTAAGTATCTAGTGTACTTCAAATTCATTGCAAAATTAGATCTAAATTTCCAGCACTTTATATTTGCACATTAACATTGTAATTAAGTTCTGTATTACTGTACTATTGCAAGTCCTGACCTGTATTTCAGTTCCGTTTATTGTCACGTGTATCGAGGTACAGTGAAAAGCTTTTGTTGTGTGCTATCCAGTCAGCAGAAAGACAATACATTATTACAATCGAGCAATTTACAGTGTATAGATACAGGATAAGGGAATAACGTTTAGTTCAGGGTAAAGACAACAAAGTCTGATCAAGGATAGTCCGGGGATCACCAAAGAGGCACCAAAGTAGTTAAGCACTGCAAGACGATAGACAAATAAAGAATGGAGGAATTACATTTTGTAGCTGGAATATAAGGGGTGCCAATGAACCAATAAAGAGCGGTAAAATTTTGCCCAACTAAAATCTTTGAAAAGCGACATAATGTTTTTGCAAGAAACACACATGAAACAACAAACACAAATGAGATTAAAGGCGAAGTGGATAGGCCAAACATACTACTCCTCATTTACTTCTAAATCTAGGGGTACGGCTATTCTTATTAGAAAAGGTATTCCTTTTAAATTAAAGAATACTATATCAGATAAAGAGGGAAGGTATATTATAGTTTCAGGAGAAATTTATGCAACCCCACTAACTTTGATAAATATTTACGCTCCGAATTTTGACAACCCCCAATTTATTGATAAAAATATAGACATAATATCAGAGTTTAATTACAAAAATGTGATAATGTGACTTTAATTGTGTTTTAGATTCATATCTAGATAAATCAGCAAAACAAAGGAGGAGTAATTTAAAATCTAAGACTAGCGAACTTCTAAATACATATTATAAAAAATACTAATATAATAGATGTATGGAGATCTGCTAAGGGAATACTCGTTTTACTCTTCGGTACATAAAACTTATTCAAGAATTTATTATTTTTTAGTGGATATGAAATTAATGCCATATACAAACAATCCAACATACCACATTAGTAGTATCTCAGATCACTCTCCGTTGACATTTTCAGTAAAATTTGAGGGAATGCCGGATAAAAAATCTTTTTGGAGGTTTAATACACATATTTTAAATGACGTGCAAGGCTATCAATATTTAAAACAACAAATGAAATTTTTTTTCGATACAAATGATACACCAGGCACTTCGCCTTCTTTATTATGGGAAACTTTTAAGGCATTTATGAGAGGAATTATAATTTCATATCAAAGTTTTCAAAATAAAAAGAATGAGACAGAACAAATGTTGTTAGAACAAGAAATCAGAGAGTTAGAGTTAGATAATGCTAAAGATTCCACGACAGATAAACACAATAAGATAATATTACTGAAATTTAAACTTAATCGAATTTTATCGGCAAGAGTAATAAGACTATTCCAAATTACAAAACAGGAACATTTTGAGTTTGGTGACAAACCACATAAGCTTATAGCTCGCCAATTGAAAAAACAAGAAAAGGAAAATACTATAACCAAAATTAAATCAGAGAAAGGTGAATTACTAATTCTACCTAAAGATATTAATAATAGATTTGCTCAATTTTACCAAAACTTATATACAACTAAAATTAAAATAGAAAATAGTAAAATTAAATTTTTTTTAGATAACTGTAATCTTCCAAAATTGGACCTTTTGGAACAAGAGGAACTTGGAGCTCAAATTACAATTAAAGAAATAGGTGAAACAATAAAATCGTTGAAAAATGGTAAGATGGTAAGACACTTACCAGATGGTTTTAGTAATGAATTTTATAAAAAATTTCATGAGATAACGACCCCTTATTTATTTAATTTATATTCCCATGCTTTTAAAGAAAACAAACTACCTGAAACACTAACAGAATCAACTATTACGCTTATTCCAAAAAAAGATAAAGATTTAGACGTTCCGGGCTCATACAGAGCTATATCACTTTTAAATACAGATCAGAAAATCTTAGCAAAGACTTTAGCAAGAAGATTAAGCAAATATATTAGTAAATTGATAAACCCTGATCAAGTTCAAGTTCAAGTGAGTTTATTGTCATGTGTCCCTGTATAGGACAATGAAATTCTTGCTTTGCTTAAGCACACAGAAAATAGTAGGCATTTACTACAAAACAGATAAATGTGTCCATATACCATGATATAAATATATACACACATGAATAAATAAACTGGTAGTGCAAATAACAGAAAGTGGTTGCTAATAATCAGAGTTTTGTCCGAGCCAGGCTTAATAGCCTGATGGCTGAGGGGAAGTAGCTATTCCTGAACCTGGTTGTTGCAGTCTTCAGGCTCCTGTACCTTCTACCTGAAGGTAGCAGGGAGATGAGTGTGTGGCCAGGATGGTGTGGGTCCTTGATGATACTGCCAGCCTTTTTGAGGCAGTGACTGCGATAAATCCCCTCGATGGAAGGAAGGTCAGAGCCGATGATGGACTGGGCAGTGTTTACTACTTTTTGTAGTCTTTTCCTCTCCAGGGCGCTCAAATTGCCGAACCAAGCCACGATGCAACCGGCATGCTCTTGACTGTGCACCTGTAGAAGTTAGAGAGAGTCTTCCTTGACAATCCGACTCTCCGTAATCTTCTCAGGAAGTAGAGGCGCTGATGAGTTTTTTCATAATTGCGTTAGTGTTCTCGGACCAGGAAAGATCTACAGAGATGTGCACGCCCAGGAATTTGAAGTTCTTGACCCTTTCAACCGTTGATATAAATGGGGCTGTGGGTCCCCCTCCGACTCCTTCCAAAGTCCACAATCAGTTCCTTGGTTTTGCTGGTGTTGAGGGCCAGGTTATTGCGCTGGCACCATATGGACAGTTGCTCGATCTCTCTTCTGTACTCTGATTCATCCCCATCAGTGATACGCCCCACAATAGTGGTGTCGTCAGCGAACTTGATGATGGAGTTCGCACTGTGGTTCGCTACGCAGTCATGGGTATAGAGTGAGTACAGCAGGGTGCTGAGCACGCAGCCTTGAGGTGCTCCCGTGCTGATTGTTATTGAGGCTGACACATTTCCACCAATACGAACAGACTGTGGTCTGTGGACGAGGAAGTCGAGGATTCAGTTGCAGAGGGATGCGCAGAGACCCAGTTCTGCGAGTTTGGTAACCAGTTTGGAGGGGATGATTGTGTTAAATGCCGAGCTGTAATCAATGAATAACAGCCTGACATATGAGTTTTTGTTGTCCAAGTGGTCCAGTGCGGAGTGGAGGGCCAGCGAGATCGCATCCACCGTTGATCTGTTGTGGCGGTACGCGAACTGCAGTGGGTCCAGGTTTTTGTCGATGTAGGAGTTGATTTGCTCCATGATCAACCTCTCAAAGCACTTCATCACCACCGGCATTAGTGCCACTGGTCGATAGTCATTGAGGCACGTCACCTTACTCTTCTTGGGCCCTATATATAATTGATGCCCTTTTAAAGCAGGTGGGGACCTCAGACCTCAGAAGTGAGAGGTTGAAAATGTCCGTAAAAACTCCCGCCAGTTGGTCCGCACAGGTTTTTAGAACACGGCCGGGTATACCATCAGCTCCAGGTGCTTTTCGGGGGTTCACCCCTCTGAAGGATTTCCTGACATCGACCTCTGTGACTGACACTGAAATGCCATCACAGCGAATGGGGGATTGGGAAGGCACATCAGTATTCTCCCTGTCAAAGCGTGCGTAAAACGCATTGAGCTCGTCAGGGAGTGATGTTACACCGGCATGGTGTTTATACCCAAAAGATACTCATTTAATAATTTGAGACGTCTGTTTAATATAATGTACTCGCATAAAGTAGAGGAAGAAGATATATCAATTATTTCTTTGGATGCAGAGAAAGCATTTGATCAGGTAGAGTGGCAATACTTATATAAAGTACTACAAAAATTTAATATGGGAGAGAATTTTATAACATGGGTAAAATTATTGTATGATAAACCGATGGCAAGAATTTTGTTATCTCAAAAATTTCAACTATCAAGGGGTAATAGGCAGGGATGTGCGTTATCACCCCTGCTATTTGCCCTTATGATAGAACCCCTGGCTGAAAGTATAAGAATTCATCCGAATATTCAGGGCTATAATACCAGGGACTCAAAGAATAAAATCTAATTATATGCAGACGATATACTCTTATATATTACAAAGTCACAAACGAGCATACCAAATTTATTATTATTAAATTATTTTTCTGGATATAGAATAAACTGGAATAAAAGTGAAATCACGACATTAAAACCTCAAGAACCTACACACTTATTGAAGTTCCCCTTTAAAATCGCAACAGAAAAATTTAAATATTTGGGTATTCAGATTACTAGAAAATATAAAGCATTATTCAACGCTAATTTCATACCTTTATTAAATAAACTTAATACGCTGATTAAATTTTGGAAAACACTTCCTTTATCATTATTAGGTAGAATAAATGCAATAAAATGATCTTCCTACCACAATTACTATACCTGTTTCAGTATATAACGGTATATATACCAAAATATTAAAAAAAAAAATTAGACTCTAATATTACTAATTTTATTTGGGACTATAGATCACATAGAATTACAAAAAAACACTTATGTAAACCAAAAGAAGTTGGGGGACTTTCACTTCCGAATTTTATGTATTATTACTGGGCAGTGCATATTAAGAATATAATTTATTGGCTGGATAGTTCTACCCAACAGACAGAATGGATAAAAATGGAGAAAGAGGATTGTCATCCTTGTAATATAGGAACGATCCTCTTCTCTCCGAAAAAAATGAATAACACAATATATAAGAAGAACCCAATTATATATGGTACAATAAGAATTTGGAAACAAATAAAATTATCTTTAAAATTAAGAAATTTATCATTGTTAATGCCAATAGCGAATAACCCTTTATTTAAACCATCTCTTATTGATAAAACATATAACCAATGGGAAAGTCTCGGAATTAGAAGGATCGGGGATATGTACGAAATGGGAAACCTACTATCATTCCAACAATTACAATTAAAATTTAAACGGAAAAACAACCAATATTTTAAATATCTTCAGATTTGCGATTTCATGAAAAAATATATACAAGGATATCAAAAAATAACTCCTGAATTATTGGAAGAAGCAATGAATATTGAAGCTGACTCACAAAAATTAATATCATATTTATATAATAGTATTCTAAATATAGACCTACCATCGACAGAGGTACTTAGAGAAGAGTGGGAACGGGAATTAATGATAAAAATTACGAAGGTTACATGGGAAAAGTATTTGATATATATTCACAAATGTTCGATTAATGTAAGACATAATCTAATTCAATTAAAATTTTTACATAGATTATATTATTCAAAAACAAGATTGAACAAATTTTATCCAAATATATCCCCCATTTGTGATAAATGTCTATCCCAAAACGCAACTATAACACACTCCTTAGTCTCCTGCACAAAACTTTATAGATTTTGGAGTGATATTTTCAAAATATTTACAAAATTTTTCAAGATAAGAATGGAACCTAATACTGAAATGATTATATTTGGAGTAATGGAAGATGGGAATAAATTGAACACATCTCAAAATTTATTTTTTAACTATGGTTTAATAATAGCAAATTTTGGAAAAATACATCAATACCAACGCTTAAAATGTGGATTGCAAATATGTTGGACACCGCACATCTTGAGGAAATG
Source organism: Amblyraja radiata (assembly GCF_010909765.2). Taxonomy (NCBI): domain Eukaryota; kingdom Metazoa; phylum Chordata; class Chondrichthyes; order Rajiformes; family Rajidae; genus Amblyraja; species Amblyraja radiata. The sequence continues at coordinate 69,264,133 of NC_045963.1, forward strand.
CGATTCCTCCTAATGGATAAATCAGACCAATTCATAACAAGTTGGTCTCCATTTGTCGTCTTCTTGGAATCATATGGTGCAACACAATTGTAAAAAATAACTGTTTCGGGCCAGGACGAGGGTTGGTCAAGATTATAAACAATGATCTCTTTTTTTTCTTCTTTTTCTTTTTTCTTTTTTTCCTTTGTCTTATTCTCTTTTTTCTATTTTCTTTTCCTCAACTTTCTTTGCTCATTCGTCTTTCTTCTTTTACTTCACACACTATAATATATCTCACGCTTTTCTATCCTTTACTATTTAATTTATTTTTCTTATTCTAATCTTTCTTTAATATAGCAAAAAAAAAATAAGAAGTTGTACATAAAATGTATTATGCAAATATATATTAGGCACTTTGGTGCCATACGATTGTACTTACTTCTAATAAAATAAAATATTAATAAGCACTGCTCTCCAGTTGTGGTAGGATGATTCAGTTGCATGGCAACAGCTAGGAAGAAACTGTCCCTGAATCTGAAGGTGTGAGTATTCACACCTATACCTGACGGGAGAGGGGAGAAGTGGGAGTGGCCAGGGTGCTACTTGTCCTTCATTATGCTGCTGGCCTTGCCGAGGCAGCGGGAGGTATAAATGGATTCAATAGAAGGGAGGTTGGTTTGTGTGATGGTTTGGGCTGCGATTCGCTGCAATTTCTTTCGGATCTTTTTATTTTTAGAAATGTCCATGGTTACAAGTGTTTACTGTTGTCTGTGCCGAAACGGAACAATTAAATTCTTAGTTGCGACTACATAAATTGCGTTCATGGGCCCAAATAGGATCAAAAATGAATTGAAAATATTGAAATCTCTGATAAGCTACAAATGGTAGTACAAATGACATAATGCATTTGACATTTGTGCAATTATGCTTGCATTGTACCATTCCCAACCATTCATATTTCCTTTAAATGAGCCGACCTGCACAATTGGGGGCAATGGGTGAGTGGTGCAATATTGCGTTGGAGGTACGGGTGACTGGTGGAATCTTGCGTTGGGGGACGGGTTGCATTGGAGGACCAGGCCTCCCGTGGGGGCTATGGGTGAGTGGTTGAGTATTGCGTTGGGAGAACGGGTTGCGTTGGGGGACCAGGCCTCCCTTGTGGCAGGGACCTAACGGGTCCCACTTGGTCTAGTTTTCTTGAAAACTGGAAGGCTGATGCTAAGGATGCCTTTTGATTGCATGGATATAGCTTAAACATAAGGGTCAAAATAAATTGGTGTTATGTGACACGGTTTGAACATGAATGACTATCTCATTTATTCTTAAATTTAGCAAATTCTCTACTGGATACAAGGCAGGTGAGCAGAGCTGAATGCAGATGTTTGAAATCCTGTTTTGTGTTTGGAGAACATGCATAGAGAAACATTCATGGGCAGTTTGGATCACTCTAAAATATATGACAATGCATTCAGCAGAAGACTGCAAGTTCATAAAGTGCAAATGTTGGAAACTTAAAACAAAAAAACTGAAAATGCTGGAAGCACTCTATATGCCAGACAGCATCTGTGGAAAAAGAAACAAAGTTAACATATCAAGTCGAAGACTGTCAGAGCCATTCTAACCCAAAACATTAACTCCATCTCTCCTACCAAAGATGCAGCCTGACTTGCTGAGTGTTTTCAAGATATTTTGGTTTTAAATAACTATTTGCTGTGTCTACTACCTTCTTATCAGGCTATTACACTTGGCTTGGACAAAACTCTGAACATTAATAGCCCATTATCTGTTATTTGCAATTTATCAGTTTATTTATTCATGTGTGTATATATTTATATAACGGTATATGGACACACTGGTCTGTTCTGTAGTCAGATCAGCAAAGCAAGAATTTCATTGTCCTATCAGGGACACATGACAATAAACTCTCTTGAAACTCTTGAATCTTATCATTGAAAATGGTGCAGTTTGAGGTAATATCGTTTTGCACCTAGCATAAATGTTTGATGACTGAATGATGATTCTGGTTCTTTCTTATTTTAAGTAATGGGGAAAGCTGAAGGATCAGTGGCAAGAGAAGAATGGCATGGACATGTAACAGCATTATCTGTAGCTCCAGAATTCAGACGTTTGGGATTAGCAGCTAAACTGATGGAACTGTTGGAGGAGATATCTGAAAGGTTGGTATATGTGTTTTAGTACTATGTGTAGTATATATCTATATTACTAAAAGTCAGTTCTTGACCGGTTTTGGCCATCTGTGCTGGGATTTCCGAGAGAACGCCGCCACCTACGGCCGTCATTTTTGGCCACCTTGCTCAGAGCCCCCCTCCGCCGCATGTGTGCCGAGGATTTTCCCCGTTGATTAAAAATGACAGAGATATTAATGTTTTTACAAAATTCCCCATTCTTTCTGCTGCCCCCGCTGGCGACAGGGGGGAGGGACTATAAAACCAGGAAGTGGTGTGCCACACAGTCTCTTCAATATGGAGGAAGGCAGAGGGTCACGTTTCTCTGAGCTGTGAATAACACTGAACACATGTCTACTCAAATGTAAGTGCCCTTAGTGGTTCTAAAATGCTTGCAGAATGTATCTATTGGTTATAAAGCTTGTAAAAAGTGTCTCTATTGGTTCTAAAGCTTGCAAAAAATGTCTAATGGTTCTAAAGCTTGCAAAAAAATGTCTTGGTTCTAAAGCTTGCAAATAATGTCTATTGGTTCTAAAGCTTGCAAAACAATGTCTATTGGTTCTAAAGCTTGCAAAACAATGTCTATTGGTTCTAAAGCTTGCAAAAAAAATGTCTATTGGTTCTAAAGCTTGCAAAAATGTCTCTTGGTTCTAAAGCTGGTAAAAATATCTCTATTGGTTCTAAAGGTGGAAAAAAAATGTCTATTGGTTCTAAGCTTGCAAAAATATGTCTTGGTTCTAAAGCTTGCAAAAAAATGTCTTGGTTCTAAAGCTTGCAAATAATGTCTATTGGTTCTAAAGCTTGCAAAACAATGTCTATTGGTTCTAAAGCTTGCAAAACAATGTCTATTGGTTCTAAAGCTTGCAAAAAAAATGTCTATTGGTTCTAAAGCTTGCAAAAATGTCTCTTGGTTCTAAAGCTGGTAAAAAATATCTCTATTGGTTCTAAAGGTGGAAAAAAAATGTCTATTGGTTCTAAGCTTGCAAAAATATGTCTTGGTTCTAAAGCTTGCAAAAAATGTCTATTGGTTCTAAAGCTTGCAAAAAAAAGTCTATTGGTTCTAAAATGGTTAATACCAGCGCTCCAGAAAGCCCCCGCCCCCCCCCCGGTTGGCTTGGGTGGGTCTTGAAATTGAAAGGCACTACTTACTGCAAAAGGTGGCATGAGGTTGAAAGGCACTACTTACTGCAAATGGTGGCTTGGCTTACTGCAAATGGTGACTTGGGTGTGGCTTGAAGTTGAAAGACACCACTTACTGCAAATGGTGGCATGAAGTTGAAAGGCTTACTTACTGCAAATGGTGGCTTGGGAGCTTTGACTTGAAGTTGAAAGGCACTACTTCCTGCAAATGATGGCTTGGGTGTGGCTTGAAGTTGAAAGACACCACTTACTGCAAATGCTGGATTGATTGATTGGTTGCTTTGGCTTGAAGTTAAAATGCATTACTTACTGCAAATGGGGGTGTGGGTGCATTGGCTTGGAGTTGAAAGGCACTACTTACTGCAAATGGTGGCTTGAAGTTGAAAGGCACTACTTACTGCAAATGGTGGCTTGGGAGCTTTGGTTTGAAGTTGAAAGGCACTATTACTGCAAATGGTGGCTTGGTTGCTTTGGCTTGAAGTTGAAAGGTGCTATTACTGCAAATGGTGGCTTGGTTGCTTTGGCTTGAAGTTGAAAGGCACTACTTACTGCAAATGGTGGCTTGGGTGTGGCTTGAAGTTGAAATACACCACTTACTGCAAATGGTGGCTTGGGAGCTTTGAAGTGGACAGGCACTACTTACTGCAAATGATGGCTTGGGTGTGGCTTGAAGTTGAAATACACCACTTACTGCAAATGGTGGCATGAAGTTGAAAGGCACTATTACTGCAAATGGTGGATTGGGTGTGGCTTGAAGTTGAAAGACACCACTTACTGCAAATGGTGGCATGAAGTTGAAAGGCACTATTACTGCAAATGGTGGCTTGGGAGCTTTGACTTGAAGTTGAAAGGCACTACTTACTGCAAATGATGGCTTGGGTGTGGCTTGGGTACGGTTTGAAGTTGAAATACACCACTTACTGCAAATGGTGGCGTGGGTGCATTGGCTTGAAGTTGAAAGGCACCACTTACTACAAATGGTGGCATGAAGTTGAAATGCACTACTTACTGCAAATGGTGGCTTTGGTGCTTTGGCTTGAAGTTAAAAGGCACTACTGTAAATGCACTTACTTCCTGTTTGCACTGTATATTGATTTTAGATAAAAACACTACCACTTACTGCTGTGATTTTTGGCCATCTTACTCAGTCCCCCTCCGCTGAGCAGGTGCAGAGAATTCTTCCCATCAATGAAAAATAAAAGTGTTATTAGTTTTTTAAAAATGTTGAAAATCTCTCTCCTGTCAATCACTCCATGAAAGCCACACCTTTTCCGGTGGGGGGGGAGGGGAGGGGTTATAAAACCCGGAAATGTGGGTGTGGCTCAGTCTGCAAGATGGAGGAGGGAGAGGTCACGACTCGCGGTCTTTAGTGGCTTTGCACCCTACTTCAAATGGTATGAAACTGCACTTGAATTTGGTGGCCTTGCACCCTGCTAGAAGTGGTAAGAAACTGCACTTGAATTTGGTGGCCTTATACCCTGCTTGAAATAGAATTTCAAGGATTAGCCGTGAGTCAACTACCAGCCCACCAGCCATGAGTGAGTGAGTTGCCAGCACAACAGGCTTGATTGACTGAGACGCCAGCCCAAGAATCCATTTGGCGCACAATTTGCATACTAGCCCTCTGGAAACCAGTCCCTTCAGCCCACAACACCCATACCCAACATCCAGAAAGCCCCCCCCCCCAACAATATTAGAATTGGTGGAGAGGTGGAATATTGCGTTGGATGACCAGTTGGATGACTGTGTGATGCTGGGACCCAACGGGTCCACTTAGTCTAGTATAATATATGTTATCAAGGACAAATGAACATTGTGCTTCCTTTCTAAAGAAAAGGAGGATTCTTTGTGGATCTATTTGTACGAGTATCCAATCAAGTGGCTGTGAACATGTACAAACAGCTTGGCTACAGTGTGTACAGGACTGTGATAGAGTACTACTCAGCTAGCAACGGAGAACCTGATGAAGATGCTTATGGTATGATTATAAACTTCTTTAAATCTTACAGGTTAAAATAAAAGTCAACTAAGTTGTAGTTTTGGGTCATCATTGGTGGAATTGTGTTGATTACTTTCTGAGTTACTTTGCTGTGAGTTAATGGGTTACTAGTGGTAAATTTTATGTATCGCACCTTGGAAGTACAACATGTAAACCACAATTTGTAAGTGAATATTGCACTTGAATTGTGTTATAATTTTTAAATGATTGCAATTATTGTGACCATAATCTTGATTTTTCATTTCTCTCATAGATATGAGAAAGGCCTTATCAAGAGATAAAGAGAAGAAATCAATAATTCCTCTTCCTCACCCGGTTAGGCCTGAAGATATTGAATAGCTTTAAGCTGTGGTTCTTGGGAAATCTATAATAAAGACGAGCATTGAGGGAGAAATTAAAGGATCATTGGTAATATTTTTGTTTGATTGTAAATCTGTCCCAATGATTCAGTATGTGCATAAATACTAAGTTATGACTTCATGATAAATTTGAGGTATAGCATTCTATGGGCCCAAGAGCCACAGCTTAACCAGGAAATGTTTGATTAGTTTTACTCTTGCAGATGAGTCTTGGTGATGCACTGTATGTATGCAGATTAAATAAAGATTTGTGTGAGATTTAATTTATCGTGTGTAATAGATGAAATATATTTGATAGCACAAGTACAGCAAAAGATTTTATGTTGTCAGCTTTTCTTTTGGTGTTGAAATGTTTGTTCAATGTCATGGTTGTAAGGCTCTTTGGACTTTTATTAAGAACCATCTCCAGTGGGAAGTGCATACTAGCATGTTTTTTTTACACACATTGGAGATGTATGCAAATGTTAATATTGTATTGTGTCTTTGCTTAAGGAAGAAATGCCATCTATTGCATTTAGGCAAGATTTTAAATGTCCATTATCTCTCATACTTTCTCTCAACTAGATAAAGCAGTAGTGTGGTACATTCATAAATATAGCAGAACCCAATAAACATGCGAGCTGTTTCGTTCAACTATACCATGAACAACTTGTGTATGAATAAGAAAACGGGTTGATTATTACAAAACACCATTTCCATAAGCTTCATGGTTTCTTTGAAATATTTCTGAAATGCTCTCAAGTTTCAAGTGATCTAATTAAGACCGTATAGTTTATGTAATTATCAAAACATTGTCCTGGAATAATTCCAGTTTTGTATTTTTAATTACTGTCTCAGTCAGAGACAAAGTATGGCCCAGAGTTAATATTTTTAAACATGTTTTGTTTGAATTTGAAAACAAAGAACATTTGTGTATTACTTTTTGCACGTTTTATTTGTACTATTTAGAATGGTCATTCACAAGTAAAGCCTCACTTACAATGAACATTCATTCACACATAAAGTCAGGAATGTCCTAAAATTGATGTTTAAAGTTGATGGTGCTTCCTCACTAAAAAAATATTTTTTTAAATGTAATACTGATGGATCATGAGTTACAAAAAAAAGTCTAATCTTCCTTGGCTGTAGAGGACCCAAAGATTGGTGGTTGCCATATTAGAATAGTGTTGGGCTGTTTAGACAATCCCATGCACTCCTGGAACCATTTCAGTGCAGCCCTATAACTTAAAATAGGTTTGTTTTTGTAGAGTTGAAAGGTGGATGATTGGTCCCGGCTTCACAGCATCTTTCTCTACCAGCATGAGGAAAATGGCAATTTGACACCAGTATAACCATATTGGGGCACCTCAATCATGGTGTGTGTATATTTCCTGCCACTGCTAATGTTCGTTAAGGAAGATTTAACAGAAACAGCACAATCATGATTAAAGCCATAAATCAAAAATATCCATTGCCGGACAGATTTGTTGGTTTAAGTTTTCATTTCATAGGGACAAGGTACCATCATTATGGATACGAGTCCGAACACCCATCCAAGCATGAAACATTCATTGTAAAATGGTTACAATATATCAAATTTAGTCCATTAAAAGATAAAGTACAATCCACAAAAAGTAACAGTCATTCAATTTGATATGGCTACTTAATATTTATCCAGGCCAATTAGATACATTTCCCACATCTTCAGACACCACTACTTTCAGCTATATTAAACCATGCTGCATCTCTAAACAAAACAAAAACCGAATCCCTGCCCACAAAAGTCAGCTAGCTATCTAGTACAAGGATTTATATGACTCATCTGTGATGATTTGCTTGGCTAAAACAAAAATGTGACAACTTTTTAATTTTACTTTACGACACCTGAAAAACAAACAATCCAAAACTAGAAACAAAGATTCAGAGACAAATTGCAATGGGGAATAAACTGATAAAAGTGGAGAACGAAGCACAGATCATTGAAGCTTGTTTTCACTATTATAAATCACTAAAAATAAAAATAAAATATTAGCTTATACTAAAATAGTCATCAAATCTGCAGACCGTAAGGGTGTTCCACTAATGAATAATACAATGAACCAAACAAACAAAATGGCAGAAAGTTCTGATAAAATATTTGAAAAACAAAAGTTTCGCAACTGGTGGGTGAAGAGACGGAGTTTCTTGTACACTTATGTTACATCGATTAAACAGGGCTGCAACCATTTCATGAAGTGGATGCTAACTGCTCAGTCTCGTATGGAAACCTTGTTGCATATGATGGATTCACTTTTACAATGGGTAGAAATAGGTTTTAATATAATTTGAAATAAATAGCTCCCTGCTTAATATTTCACCACGATTCATGAAATGTAAACATTAAAAAACTGCCCGAAAGCCTCTATACCACACTTACTCAAGATGTTAAGATATTACAAAAAGATGGTAGACAAAAATGCTGGAGAAACTCAGCGGGTGAGGCAGCATCTATGGAGCGAAGGAAATAAGCGACGTTTCGGGCTGAGACCCTTCTTCAGACTTACAAAATAAGATGGATCAACTCGCCAAGGATTTTTGGCTGAATTATAGCAATGCAAGTAACTATATGGCCCTTATACATACTCCCTTTCTGTTTGTCTTCTGTCTGTATACTCGCCGCCTAACCCACAGCCAGCAATGGCCTATTGTGTGCCCCACATGTTCTTGATTATCATTACTTTTTGCATCTTTTCAATTCATTTCTCCCAAGTACTGTCAGAATAAAATGGTGCAGATTGCATGGAACAGGCGGATAGTTTTTATATATTTGGGTCTGAAATTATATGTGCATACATAAACACATTAATAATAATTTCATTGTTATGTATGAACAATCGAGTTCTCATTCTAAAAGGTGGAGAAACTACCCAATTACCACCATGCAACTTTCCAACGAAGGTGACAAATAATGGCCAATTTTATTTGTAAACAGCATAAAGCTTGACATTATCTGTACGATTCAACATATTGTGCTTTCATTTACATATTAAAACAAATAATACCATTGTTGGATAGTTAGAAAGTCATCTTAAGCTGAATTGATTTAGCCAAAAGAAGTGGATGACTTGATCAAAATAGATACTTAAGTTGGAGATACTTGAACTGCAGATGCTGGAATCTTGAAACACAATGTGCTGAAGGAACTCAGCGGGTAAAGCAGCATCTGTGGAGGGAATGGACGGGACATTTGGGTTGGGACCCTTCAAATTAATTGTAGTGGGCGGGGGAGGGGAAGCTGCAAAGGAGAGGTGGGTCAGGGCAGGGCAATGCTTATCTCTAACCTGCCCGCATCTCTTTTTTTCCAGCCGTGTCCTCCCTACTAGTCAGTCCAAAGGGTACCGTCCCGACATCTCATTCCCTCCACAGATGCTGCCTGACCTGCTGAGATCTTCCAGCACGTTGTAGGTATTTAAGTTATTCTGACCCCAACTAAGGATAATGGTGTATGATCATGATATTGTATAAGGAATGCCAAGAAAACATCAGTACAAAAACCAATTTAATAGCTCCAGCTTTCCACGTATTGTACAAAAAAAAGTTCAAAAAAGTAAGAGACAAAGCAAATTGAAGAGTCTAAAAAAGGTTGCCCATTCATCAGGATTCACCCTCCTCCGTTTTATCTGTATTTTCATCTGGGTCATCCTCTGATTCTTTCTCATCCTGCAGTTGTTTCTTCCAGAGTTTGGCCATAGCAAGCAGCTTGAGGTTTGGTTGATTGGCAGCATCTTCTGGGAAAATGTAGTCGTAATATTCCTCCCAGCCAGCATCTGACTGTTGGTTAATAAAATAATTGGATGATATTATTTGGTGAAACTACAATAATACTTATCATACTCTTGCTGCTGTGATTTTAAATAATCTAACTCCTATATTTCGTTTCTGAAAGTTTTTCCTAACATTAAGCTGCAAGAAAAGTGTATCAAAGGTTTTCACATCTATCGATCTATGACGTACGCTAGCAAAAATCCATGGGATTGAATCATTAGCGATGTGAAAAAAACAAAGACCTTCCAGTGTTCACTTCAATAAATCATGAAATAGCTGATTGGAGTGGTTAATTTCTTGGACCAAACAATTTAACGTAAAGAAGACCTAATCGAGTGCAAATAAATGACAGTCAAGTGCAAAACCTTATAAGCAGCATGCAAGCAATATATTTAAACGAGTCAAAACAATTGCACATGCTGACCGTTGTGCAAATGTGGGATTCTTTTAAGTTTCAACTGCATGAAAATCATATATTCAAATAGTATCACATCATTTGTACTCAGAAAGAAGCAAAATTTGGTCAAATTTTATTGAAAAATAAGATGGCCAATAAATTTAAGATGCATTTTCATTAGGAAAAATAAAATGCTTTTTCATGTGCGCTTCATATTAATCAATATTATCAATATGACAGATTACCATAATATTTCATGAGATCTGGTTAAAGGGCCTGTCCCACTTACGTGTCCTTAGCACGCAAATTACGCGACCTCGTGTGTGGGGTATGTAGTTGAGCGCGACATCGCGCGGGGCTCCGAAATTTTTGTAGCATACAAAATCTTTGCGCGCCAACGGCCTATCGCGGAACTGACGGCCAAAGTGGGACAGGCCCAAGACGCTGGCGCGACGCAACGTCTCACCTTCAACAGCAGCAGAAGCAGGCAAACGATTGCCGAACTCGGCCTGGGTCTCAAGGCCGTTGCGGATCCACACCCAATTCTGCTCCCAGTGCGGGGCCAAGAAAATTGAAGACAGACACAAAATGCTGGAGTAACTCAGCGGGACCGGCAACATCTCTGGAGAGAAGCAATGGGTGACGTTTCGGCTCGAGACCCTTCTTTCAGACTGAAGTGTCTCGACCCGAAACATCATCCAATCCTTCTCTCCAGAGATGCTGCCGGTCCTGCTGAGTTACTCCAGCATTTTGCGTCCATCTTCAAATGATGTCACACGCTCCAGATGGTTGTGCGGTCTAATGAAATCGTGCGCAACCTTCGCGGGTCCGTCGCGCCTCAACGCGACCACGAGGTCGTGTAATTAGCGTGCCAAGGGCAAGTAAGTGGGACAGGCCCTTAAGGATATGGATGGCTGTTAGTTAACTGCCAAAAGGATAAATGTTAACAATGACTCCATGTTCCCCGCCCATGGCTTTTTGTTACTTTAAGAAAATACACTGTTTTAAAAAGTGTCCTTACCCCATCTTCTGCCTGTAACTTTCGCCTTTTCTTGACGCGTTCTGGCATGAGTTTTACAACTCTGTTTTTTAAAGACTCTGTGCCAAATTCTATCTCAAAATCCCTCCAGGACTCCAAGAACATGAGTCGCTCTTCTTTCTCCTCACAGTTTCGCAAAGATCTGTTGGCATCCTCATAGATTTGTCGACATCGAGATAAACGTTCAGTCGCATCCACCGAAAGTTCAAACTGAACATAACTGATCCATACCTATGAATAGAATGATATTATCTTTCAGAAGTTCTGATCACGAACATATATAATTGCATTCATCATTACTTCCATTCCTTCTTGGTTTCACACACCATTCACACTGAGAAACATGACTGCACAGAAATTAAATAATATAGCAGAGAACTATAAAGTGATAATTAACAATCAAATACAAATGGTGTCAAATCCTCAGATGGTTATAATTGTTTAAACAAAAATAAATCACACGTTGTTCACTTGTCAATATTAACTTTTCACTTGTCACTATATTATTGTGGTTTTAATTTGATATTCAGGAAACGAAGCCAGCTAGAATGTAGAAACAAGGAACTGCAGGTGCTGGTTTACAAAAAAAAAGACAAGTACTGGAGTAACTTAGCTGGTTAGGCAACATTTCTGGAGAACATGGATAGGAGACATTTCGGATTGGGTCTGAAGAAGGGTCCCGACTCGAAACATCACCTATCTATGTTCAACGAAAACAACCATTGCTTGACCTAATCTTTTAAGACTTGACAACATTTGTGAACTTTCACATCGACAATTCAGATACTTAGAACTTTTTATGTTACAGCTATTTCATGGGAACTTTTATGATCATTGCTTTTAGAAGCATGCATTTTCCAAAGATACAATGTGACACACTAGGTAAATTAAAGTGCAAGTATTTTCCACTTGCAGATAACAGATCAATTATTCCAAGTACTGAGCATCTTTGTAACTTGTATAGTTGTTAACTATCCAAAAATAATAGCTCACTTTAACATGTTGAGTGCGTTGAAGTAGACGTCTGTAAAGATTTCTCGTCATGTCATATTCTTCCTGTTCAATTTCAAAGTCAATGTAGGACTTCCACAGAACCTGAAAAATAACGAATTACAGAAAATGATCTAACTAGCATTTTAAAAATAATTTTAGAAGTTAATAACATTCAAAATGCTAGAACATTCACATTTAGACTGCAGGCTTGGTATTCTCATATAACCTTAAACAAAATAAAGGGTTTATGTCCATAGGAACATAAACGTAAATAGGAACATAAAAGCTGTGAAAGGCAGAGCAGTAGTAAATTTCCAATATTGATACAAAAATAGAAAGCATGTTTACACAGTCCTGAAGGCTACAATGTGCTCATGTGAAAGATGGGTGTTGTGCCTCAAGCTCACATTGTCACATTATAATAGTGCAGGAGGCCACACACAGATAAATCAGAGCGGGACATAAAATGCTGGAGTAACTCAGTGGGACAGGCAGCATCTCTAGATAGAAGGAATGGGAAATGTTTCGGGTCGATACCCTTCTTCAGACAGTATGAAGAAGGATCTCGACTCGAACCCTCACACATTCTTTCCATTGAGAGCTGCTGCCTGTCCCTGCTGAATTATTCCAGCATAAACCAGCATCTGCAGTTCCTTCCTACATAAATCAGAGTGGAGGTGGGTTGAAAAATTAAAGTACCAGGCAACTGAAAGCTCAAGGTCATTCTGACGGAATGAACGTGGGTGATCCGTAAAGCAGTTATCCAATCTGTGTCCCTAATAACATTAACATTAATAAAATAACATTTTATTTTTATTTCCACTATCTTGCACTATGACCAGACGCTAAACTGCATTTTGTTGTACCTGTACTCGTATTTGTGCAATGACAATAAAGCTGAATTGAATTGAATTGAATAATGTCGCGAGATCACCACTTCAGTGAATGTGGAAATTAAAATAAACAATTGCTTCACCTGGAAGGATTGCTTGGGTCAGTGCACGGCGGGAAAGGAAGAGGTAAATGAACAATTGCTGCATCTCCCGCAGTTGCATGGAAGGTGCTGTGAGAAATGCCATGGTTGGGATGCAAGCAGAAGCCTCTACGTGGCGCATCCCGGGCAATGCTGACGGCAGAAACTGTACCACAGTGACTGACTGAAGTAGCCAATTCTGCAACCACCGTCACTGACCGACCAGAAAGACGCGATATAGAAGATGGCCGGACACGAGGAAGAAGAAGGTGGAGACAGAAGAGAGGACCAGAGACATGAAGCAAACAGTGTTTTTGAAATGCTGAAATGGATGGGAGGGGAGGATGCATTTAGAGACAGAAATCTGATTTTGAAAATTTGCTTTAATAAAAACACTAAGAAGCCCCACTACTGGCTTAAGATTCTATACGTTTTGTTAATGTTATAAAATAATAGAATACTCAAAGGTTGATTGATTAGCACCAAATAATTTTCTTTGTTTTGTGAAACCTGTTTAATCAATCTTAAGTACACCATCTTACTTAAGGAATGTATTTGAAAAGTAACATTTAAAATAAAATTATATTATGAAGTGTGATTTGATGGTGCTGCTTCATGACAAACATCATTTATTGTGGTTTGCCAATGAATTTGAGTAGATATTCAAAAGGAAGAGAAAACTTTGTAATTTCACTGATTGCTCTTAAAGTTGAAACTCTTGTATCCTAATATGTGGTACTGAGATAAGAGATTCAGACTTTTAAAAAGTTAAAAGAATAGAGGAACCAGACTTGATAGCTTCACTCAAAGGACTAGTATCAATCAGCACATGCCCAAAGGGTGGCTATGTTTCTGTTGTGCTGTGATTGGCATTATTAGAAGAATCATGAGATGAGACGATGTCTCCAGGGAACAAGTTGAGTGGGAAAGCGGATTCTATCTTTTGTTTAAAATGAAAATTATTATCATGTCACAATAGGGGTATCATAAGAGACAACTACTGTTCTAAGTTTGCACAATATAGGAAAGAATGAGTCTTAAATAGGTTATTTCATATATTATTGAAAATCCATTAGTTTAGAGATAGTGTGGAAACAGGATCTTCGGCCAACCAAGTCCGCACCGACCATCGATCACCCATGCGCTAGTTCTATCCTACGCAGTGGGGGCAATTTACAGAAACCGATTAACCTACAAACCCACGTGTTTGGAATGCGGAAGGAAATCGGAGCACCTGGCGGATACCCACGTGGCCACAGGGAGAACGTGCAAACTCCAAACAGATAGCACCAGTACTCAGGATTGAACCCAGACAGGAACTGCATTAGAAACATAGAAAAATAGAGCCACCACCGCCTTTCAATATGATCATGGCTGATCATCTAAAATCAGAACCCCGTGCCACTCAAAATATTTAAAAGGATTATGTTGACTGGTTAGCTTTCAAATATAGAATGTTTACAGATATGAAATTTCACGAGGTCTTAATTTTTATAATAAGATAGAATTATTCACATTTCATTAAAAAGTTTCAATTTTTTAAACTTATGCAAGTACAATAATTTTTGATGTGATGCTACATTTCATGCATAACATTTGAATAGGAGTTTCATTTAATACACAAGAGATTTAGAAACTAAAATGTGGTAAAATATGCGACATAAAACTGAAAAATAATCTACTGCTATGAAGCTCAATTGCTTAATCACATATACTATAATCACTTTTTGATTCGAAGTTTAATATATGATAGATTACATCTTAAAGCTAATCAGTTCTTATAATTGCCGAGCAACCGCCCAATTCATAAATTAATTTAATCTTTAAATCCTTATCCATGTGATGTTTCATGTAATGGGTTATATCAGAAACTCCCCACATTGCATGCAATTATATTAAAATGACAAATGATTGTACAGACAGATCTCTTACCTCTGGCATATCGAGTCTAGGTTGACCAATTGCTAGCTCATAGATTGCACGAGCACGCTCTACATCACCTAGGATGGTCTCTAATTCAGCAAACTTGATCCAAGTGGTGCAATTCTCCGGGGAAAATTCCAAGTATTTCTCATAGAGTTTCCTACATCGGTCAAACTCACGAAGCTGGAGCTCTAGTTCAATATAACCTTTGAACAACTTGTTTTTTGGACATTTTCCTATCCCAGTACCCTGAAGATGCACAAGAAAAAAAAATCTAATTCAGGGTGTATATTAATGAATGATAATATCTTAAACAAATAATATGAAACAAGTTTCACTTGACATGTAACTTGTGACAGTAACTGCCAACCTCTGAAAGCACAATATAAAATGGCATTGTGTAGTGGGAAGGGGGTGGGATTAATTTAAATTGATCTTTATTTTTAAAGAATAAAATAAAATTTAAAAACTATTGCCAAATCTTTACGTGACAGAGAACAATAAAAGAATTATTGAAATTGTTGAATAATGAACAAATGGTTGAATACATTTGGAAATGTGATATATTGTCTGTGTAGCCAAATTGTTGTACAGAGGGATCCAAGTACTAATCCCTCTGTACCTCACTAATCAGTCTACCAATTTGAGATGGATCTATTTATTCCCTTTTATCTGTCCCATGATCAGTTCTCAAACCATATCAGCATTGACCTCCAATTCAATGTGCTCCAAACTTGTTGGTCAACCTCTTGTATCACACCTCCTGAAAATCTTAATCACTACATCCACTAGGTTTTGTATCTATTCTAGTGGTTGCCTTCTTAAAGAGCACCAGTAATTTAATTAACTGTAATTTTACTTTTATCCTATTATTCCTTTCATGGTGATCTGCCATTATAGCTTCCATTAAGGATTCTAGCATTTACTCTGCATCTGACATTAGACTAGCAGGTCAGTAGCTCCCTCCAGGAGCCCGACTCTTGTGGAAGAACACAATGACAAAGCTGATGAAAACAAATAGCAATTTTGCCAACAGAATCTGTCAATTGCCCTGCCACTTAGCTACTGGCAATCTGAGATGTGTGAAATTTTAAAAGCAGAATGCATCAAAATACCTGTTATTTAACAAAATACTCAGTGCATATAATTCAAACATAAAAGTGGAAGCATATGTATGGTTACTTACCAAAGCCCGTCTGGCAAGAGGTAGATTTTTCTGTCGAACTTCGAACTGTGCATATAGCAGCCACAATTTGGCAAAGGTAAACTATAAAAAATAAGATACTATGATCAAATGTAGAAGTGAATTAGTTGAACAAGATTTTGGTTTCTCCAAATTAAACAAGAGCGAGTAATACTATGTTGCAGAAACAACCATGTTGTTCAGTAGGTACACAAAAATGCTGGAGAAACTCAGCGGGTGCAGCAGCATCTATGGAGCGAAGGAAATAGGTAACGTTTCGGGCCGAAACCCTTCTTCAGTAACTGAGTTCAAAGACATTTACACGCCATTTTTTCGTGGCTTAATTTTCTGTTCAAATTTAGTCACTGCTGTAATTATTTCTACATGTAGATATTTGCTATTACATCATCTTACAAAAGTTGACATTAACAGCAAAATCTATATTTTGATAGAGAAATGTCTATACTCATAGAACAGAGAATAGAGGCAGAGATAGATAGGTTCTTGATTAGTAAGGGTGTCAGGGTTCATAGGGAGAAGGCAAGAGTATGGGGTTAGGAGGGATAGATGGATCAGCCATGATTGAATGGCAGAGTGGACATGATGGGCCAAATGGCCTAATTCTAGGCCTATCATTTATGAACATGAACAATACTCGAAAGGAACAGGACTTTCAGCCCACAATGTTTGTACCCAACATGATGCCTATCTGAACTGATCATCTGCATGCAAGTGATCTATATCCCTCTATTCCCCGCAAATCCACGTGCCTATCTAAAAGCTTCTTAAATGCCACTATTGTATCTGCATTTACAACCACCCCTGGAAATGCATTCCAGGCCCCCCACAAACAAAACGTGCCCAGCACATCTCCACCGCCCTACCTTAATTAATTTCCTTTGTCACCTCCTCAAAAAAATTCAGTCAAGTAAATGAGACATGACCTGCCGCGTACAAATCCGTACTGACTATCCCTAATTATCTTCCAAATGTGAGTAAATCTTATCTCAAAGAATTCTCTCCAATGGTTTGCCTACCACGGACATGAGGCTCACCGGCCAATAGTTCCCTGGATTCTCTCGACTTTCTTTCTTAAACGAAGGAACAACATTGGTCACTCTCCTGTCCTCCGGAACCTCGCCTATGGCTAGAGAAGAAACAAAGTTCCTCATCAAGGCCTCCGCAATCTCTTCTCTTGCCTCTTTCAATAACTGAGGATAGATCCAGTCAGGCCCTGGAAATTGCTGTTCAAGTGCCTCAGCACGACCACCTTCTCGATCTCAAACTTCCTTAGCATATTTGTGTTCTCTACACCAAAGATCTTAGAGCGGTTAAGATCTTTGTTTTACACTGATATCGCTATCCTCCTTCTTCTCAGTGAATCCAGATGCAATATTCTCAATTAGCACCACCCACTTCCTCTGACCCCACACATAGATTCCCTCCTTTAAATTCCAGCAATCCTGTCTTCATCCTGGTCCCCCTCTTATTTTTAACATACGTATAAAAAGCCTTGGGATTTTCCTTAATCCACCTAAAAGGGCACCAAAGATTATTTTAAAAATCACAAAATATTGCAGGATTTCCGTTAAGGTAAAATGGCTTTGTCAATTGAAAATCAAAAAGCTACACGCAACCTATATTAAACTTCAGAAAAACTTTAAATACCTTATTTCTGAAAAAGTGACATTCAGTTCCTGACTAAAACTCCAAATAAACACAGAAGAGGGTCAAAGGTATGTATTTGCCTTTTCATGATCTCTGGACGGATAAAACACTTGCAGGAAGATAATCAAAGCTTTTTTTTAAATGTATTTCTCAACCAACATAACTAATTATCGGCAAATATTTGAGGAGCCAGGCATGGTCTATGATTAGCATCCAATGTCAAAGATAGCAGGTCTGGCATTACTGTACAAAAATGGCATTCAGGATTAATACTAATGACTTAATGATTCAGACTGAAGTGCTACTATTGTACTTGAGCTACTGGAATCAAATCATTGAAGTATTCTATAGGCCTGTAATTTCCCAGACTCAAAGCAATACAACATATTTTCTTAAGTTTCCATGATTATATGGAGAGAAATCAACTGTATCAACATCAGAATTACTTTCATTAGCTTAGGACCAGACAACAGTACCTTCTTATGGGGGATGAGTTCCAAACATGCTTGATAAACTTGCCTAGTCTTCTCTGGATCCTATTTAGAAAGATATACCGGTTACAACATTTTCAATAGTGTACAATGGACAAAAAAACGTACTCAAGACTACAAGTAGAATGCAACAATAAAATTGGAGCTTCATTTTACCTTGGAAATCCATTCAATATAATTACTGGTACAATAAAATAAAAACAAATTTGTATACTTCTATAGTTGTTGCAAGATAGAGGGTATAATAATTTCTGCTTCTAACAAATTAAGTTCCACTACTATAGGATTAAGTGAATTGGCCGATGGGCAGATTGTCAGACAAGGCCAGAAATAATAATGTGAAAGCTGTGAGACTTGAGATGCTAGAGGAATGGATGGTGGGAGAAGAAATAGGAGCATGTCCAGGGGAGAGAGGGGGTTTGGTAGTTTCCTAGAATTGCAAAATTCACTGTTCATACCGTTGTGTTACAAGTTACAAGGCGAAATACAAGGTGCTGTAATTCCAGTTGCATGTGGCCTCTGGCAATGGAGGAGGCCCTGGACAGAAAGGTCAGTCCGGTAATGGGAAGAGGAGATAAAATGCTTAGCAACCAGGAGATACAGTAGGTCCTGGCAGACTGAGCGCAAGTGTTTGGTGAAACGGTCGCCGGTTATATACTTGGTCTCATTGATGTATAGGAGGCCACATTGGGAACACCAGATGTAGTAGATGAGGTTAGAGAAGGTGGACGTGAATGTCTGTCTCACTTGGAGTGGACTGCTGGGGTCTCTGGAACAAAGCAAGGGAGGAGATATAGTGACAGGTGTTAGATCTCCTGCGCTTGCAGGGAAAAGTACCTGGGGGGTGGCTGGTTTGGGTGGGAAGGGATAAGTGAAACAAGGAGCTGTGGAGGGATCAGTCACTGTGGAAGGCAGAAAGGAGTGGGGATGGCAATGTGACTGGTAGTGGGGGGGTCACATTGGATAAATGTTGGCATTGCTGTCATCTACGTACCTTTGCCTCCAGTTCTTCAAACAAAGAATAATTAACCCATAAGTAAATGTATCTCCTCCAGTGCCGCTTTTCTTGAATGGGTGGAACATTGGCGATTGCACGCTCATACACTTCATGTACAGTCTCAGGGTCTCCGTCGCTCTCAACCAAGCGGAGGTAATCAAACCAGGCATCATAGTTATGTGGATTAGCCTTTCAGAAAAATAAGATGCTAAATTATACAAAATATATTGAGGTAGATAAGTCCCTTTAAATTAATTTAGTACAGGTACTGACTTTTGTTTAATCCGAAGATGCACAATTAGCTGTTACATAAGTATGCACACATTTGATAGCTTTCAACATAATTTTAGCTGCATGATGATTTGCATTGAGCATGGTTAAAACTGTACTCCAGTTTCTGGACTGGGAGAAAAATCAGAGCTCATAATGTGGGAGTGGAACAGGCTGGAAAAAAGGAACGCCACTATGTTATATTTATTATAATGACACCAATAGACATGTTCCACATTGGAAGACTATAGGAGCTACTCTTTTTCCTAAAGATTTTGTGCACAAATGATGGAAATCACATAGAGGGATTATATTTTTAAATGCAGAATTGCATAGCTTCTAAAGCATTACGCACAGGATTTTGGCATTGATGTACTGGTGCTTAAGCAATTTAAAACTACACAGTTATCAGTCAATTTCACCACACACATTAACAATTTGTTTTAACCAAGCTGTTTAGCTTTCGTATCCAAGCCAAGCTCTAGTCCATATGTTATTACAGCTTCTCAGAGTTATATGTAACACAAATTCCCATTGCCAAGAACTATAATTTACAGAAAGTTACTGCACAAGGATTTTAATGCAACCCGTGACTGAACATCAGAACACACAATCAATAGATTTTCTTTGACGACTCAATCTGATGCAGGACTGACTAGTTGATTCTTCAGTAGATGCCTGTCAAGCAAGACTATAACCACCAAAGATTAACAAACTCTAATCAAATACTGAATAACAGATTAAGCTGTCCATCCATTTTAAGCCGGTGGGGAAGGGGGGAGCGTCCTGCAGCTAGGGGAGGGGGACGGTGGGGAGGAGGCGGGAGCGCTGCCATGGCCTACCGCTGCCGTGGTCTATCGCTGTCGTGGTGGGGGGGGGGGGGGGGGGGTACTGCTGCGGTGGCTTGCCGCAGCCATGGCCTTCGCTGTCGTTCCCCACCGGCTTCAGGAGTGGGCCGGTGGGGAGCATCCTGCAGCTGGCGACAGGGACAGCTTAAGTCGTTGGCCGGTGGGGGAGAAGCATCCCGCAGCAGGGGACGGGGCCGGCTTCAGGCGGCGGGGAGCATCCTGCAACTGCGGGAGGGAGAGGGCTTCAGGCAGTGGCCAGTAGGGGAGGGGTTTCTGGAGGGCTAGTATGGGTGTTGTGGGCCAAAGGGACTGGTTTCCAGAGGCTTAGTACGGACATTGTGGGCCGAATGGATTCTTGGGCTAGTCCTGCAGCTGGGAACGGGGAAGCTTGAGGTGGGGGCGGGCGGGAGCGTCCAGTAGTCGGGGGAGGGGAACGGCTTCAGGCAGGGGCCGGTGGGGGGAGCGCTGCCATGGCCTACCGCTGCCGTGGCCTGCCACTGAGGGGGGGTGTGTGGGGGGGGGGGGGTGTGTGCGAGGGGAGGGGGATGGGGGTGTGTGGGCGGGGGTGGTGAGCCCCGCCACCGCCCGGTTCCATCAATCCTTCCACTCTCACTCCCCCAGGATCTCGAGTTTGCAGCAGTGGGGCAGGCTCCGCGCACCGGGCCACGTCCGCGCACCAGGCGGCTTCTGGACTCACAGTTCACTGACTCACGGCCTCTGGACTCACAGTTCACTAACTCACGGCTTCTGGACTCACAGTTCGTTCAGTCACGGCTTTTGGACTCACAGTTCGTTCAGTCACGGCTTTTGGACTCACAGTTCGCTCACTCACGGCTTCTGGACTCACAGTTCACTAACTCACGGCTTCTGGACTCACAGTTCGTTCAGTCACGGCTTTTGGACTCACAGTTCGTTCAGTCACGGCTTTTGGACTCACAGTTCGCTCACTCACGGCTTCTGCTCACAGTTCACTCACTCACGGCTTCTGGACACATTTCACTCACTCACGGCTTCTGGACTCACAGTTCACTCACTCACAGCTTATGGACTCACAGTTCACTCACTCACGGCTTCTGGACGGCCTCGGGTGGATGGCTCACGGACTCAGCCCGGCCTCCGGGGCTTCATTCTCCTCGCCCTGGTGATTGACAGCGGTTGCCAGAAGGGGAGTAGCCGTCCCAGTGACAGACAGGAGAGAAGACCAATCTGCTGCTCTTACATAGAAACATAGAAATTAGGTGCAGGAGTAGGCCATTCGGCCCTTCGAGCCTGCACCGCCATTCAATATGATCATGGCTGATCATCCAACTCAGTGTCCCGCCTTCTCTCCATACCCTCTGATCCCCTTAGCCACAAGGGCCACATCTAACTCCCTCTTAAATATAGCCAATGAACTGGCCTCGACTACCCTCTGTGGCAGAGAGTTCCAGAGATTCATCACTCTCTGTGTGAAAAAAGTTCTTCTCATCTCGGTTTTAAAGGATTTCCCCCTTATCCTTAAGCTGTGACCCCTTGTCCTGGACTTCCCCAACATCGGGAGCAATCTTCCTGCATCTAGCCTGTCCAACCCCTTAAGAATTTTATAAGTTTCTATAAGATCCCCTCTCAATCTCCTAAATTCTAGAGAGTATAAACCAAGTCTATCCAGTCTTTCTTGGACCAAAACTGTACGCAATACTCCAGGTGTGGTCTCACCAAGACCCTGTACAACTGCAGTAGAACCTCCCTGCTCCTATACTCAAATCCTTTTGCTATGAAAGCTAACATACCATTCGCTTTCTTCACTGCCTGCTGCACCTGCATGCCTACTTTCAATGACTGGTGTACCATGACACCCAGGTCTCGCTGCATCTCCCCTTTTCCTAGTCAGCCACCATTTAGATAATAGTCTGCTTTCCTGTTTTTGCCACCAAAATGGATAACCTCACATTTATCCACATTATACTGCATCTGCCAAACATTTGCCCACTCACCCAGCCTATCCAAGTCACCTTGCAGTCTCCTAGCATCCTCCTCACAGCTAACACTGCCCCCCAGCTTAGTGTCATCCGCAAACTTGGAGATATTGCCTTCAATTCCCTCATCCAGATCATTAATATATATTGTAAATAGCTGGGGTCCCAGCACTGAGCCTTGCGGTACCCCACTAGTCACTGCCTGCCATTGTGAAAAGGACCCGTTTACTCCTACTCTTTGCTTCCGGTTTGCCAGCCAGTTCTCTATCCACATCAATACTGAACCCCCAATGCCGTGTGCTTTAAGTTTGTATACTAATCTCTTATGTGGGACCTTGTCGAAAGCCTTCTGGAAGTCCAGATACACCACATCCACTAGTTCTCCCCTATCCACGCTACTAGTTACATCCTCGTCAGACATCGTCAGACATGATTTACCTTTTGTAAATCCATGCTGACTTTGTCCAATGATTTCACCACTTTCCAAATGTGCTGCTATCCCATCTTTAATAACTGACTCTAGCAGTTTCCCCACTACCGATGTTAGACTAACTGGTCTGTAATTCCCCGTTTTCTCTCTCCCTCCCTTCTTAAAAAGTGGGGTTACGTTTGCTACCCGCCAATCCTCAGGAACTACTCCAGAATCTAAAGAGTTTTGAAAGATTATTACTAATGCATCCACTATTTCTGGAGCTACTTCCTTAAGTACTCTGGGATGCAGCCTATCTGGCCCTGGGGATTTATCGGCCTTTAATCCATTCAATTTACCCAACACCACTTCCCGGCTAACCTGGATTTCACTCAATTCCTCCAATTATTTATGTCTTCCTTAGTGAAGACGGAACCAAAGTAGTTATTCAATTGGTCCGCCATATCCTTGTTCCCCATCATCAACTCACCTGTTTCTGACTGCAAGGGACCTACATTTGTTTTAACTAATCTCTTTCTTTTCACATATCTATAAAAACTTTTGCAGTCAGTTTTTATGTTCCCGGCCAGTTTTCTTTCATAATCTATTTTTCCTTTCCTAATTAAGCCCTTTGTCCTCCTCTGCTGGTCTCTGAATTTCTCCCAGTCCTCCGGTATGCTGCTTTTTCTGGCTAATTTGTACGCATCATCCTTCGCTTTGATACTATCCCTGATTTCCCTTGTTATCCACGGATGCACTACCTTCCCTGATTTATTCTTTTGCCAAACTGGGATGAACAATTTTTGTAGTTCATCCATGCAGTCTTTAAATGTCTTCCATTGCATATCCACCGTCAACCCTTTTAGAATTAATTGCCAGTCAATCTTGGCCAATTCACGTCTCATACCCTCAAAGTTACCTTTCTTTAAGTTCAGAACCATTGTTTCTGAATTAACAATGTCACTCTCCATCCTAATGAAGAACTCAACCATATTATGGTCACTCTTGCCCAAGGGGGCACGTACTTACGATTTTTAAACCTTCATAACTTTTGTAATATTCCACCGATCGGAACAAAACTTGGTGCGCTTGGAGCAGAGGAGAACGGCGAGTAAGGTGGTGAAAAATCCTAGCGATATACGGTAAAGTTTTTGCGCAAATTTAAAAACAACGCAAACCAGAAGAGGACAAGATGAGTTTTTGTAATAGCATAGATTAATAATCTAGCATTGTCTAATTTGTTCATTTACTTAGCTCAGGGAATCTACTCTAGCCAGATACTTTCTCAGCAATAGGAAGATTGATGAAACAAACACAATGCCAATAACCATCATATCCAAAATAATAACCCTGTTTTTCCCCCCCCATGTATGATTGATTGACTACAAACCATTTCCCCCCCCAAATATTCTACATCCACATGATTTTGTTTCTGTAGTTTATTTGGTGACATGCATGGTAACATAGCCTGTAATCTCGATCAGGTCAAATACAGGAGAATGGCTATTTAAATAGACTAGTTAGCGCTACACCATTGTAAAATAACAGTCCACTGATGCATATTTGATTCTAAAATCATAACCACTTCCAGTAAGGAAAGTTCTCCAAAATTCCCGATTGGATTATGTATATTTTTTAAACTAAACAGAGTCACTGAATTGTTATAGCACATGAGTCTGTGCCGGCTTCTAGTATAGTAAAACATGTTATACAATACAAAAGGTAAAAATTAATCCTACCTTGACTTCTTCTTCATATTGAAAGCGTCTTTTGCTGACAATAACATCTTCAATACCTCTTCTGTCCCCAAATTTTTTCTCAAACACTGTGTAGTTTTTGAAGAGCTCTTGAGCTTGACTTTTGGCAATTCTATCAAGCGCATATTTGTAAATCACTCGCACTCGATCAAACTGGGAATGAACAAACTCTTAGCAGTAAGTAGAAATACAATTTAAGCATCAACAGCAATTGAGGCTGGACTAACATTTTTCAGTGGAGATCAGACAATTATTTCACTGTTTATTGTATAATTACTTCACTGATTTTACATGGATTGTCATTACATACTGTGCCATTTCTTGAAAAACATGGTTTAATTAAAACCGATTTCAAGTTTCTGACCAGTAGATTTGTTGTTAATACAGCACACTACTTTAATTTATTTTTCCAGTTTTCAACTAGGGATTGACACACATTTCATTGTACAAGGAATTAGAATTGAACCTTATTTTGTACTTATTGATTTATGCATCTAGTTTTTGTTGGTAGTGTTCTATGATTGTAACATTTTAGCATTGAGCAGAAAAAAACACAAACTTGCACTGTGCTCTTGCATCTGAACAAGGAACATTTTGAAGTTGTAATTTCTCAAGATGTCATAAAGGAATTTAATTCAGATAATTACCCACAGTATACAACTGCACTAATTGGACAACCGGAAAGTTAAAAGTAAATATATTTTTAAATTGTACAGAAACTCAGAACATTTTGTAAACTGGAGTCTAACATCTGCTGAAATAATTCCTGATTGTTCAGTTGTTATCCACTATATCAGATTGTGTTAAATGTACAGTTTATTCCATAATTTTAGCAATAAGACCTTTTAGTATTTATTAGTGCATATAGTCAGATTGTGCTATATGTACACATGGTACACTCCAGAATTTTAGCAGCAAATCCCTTTAATACGTATTACACTGCGTAAAGACGAGAATATTTATTGTAGGAATCGAATGTTCATTTTGTAACTGAATATTTACATAACTTCTGCCTAAAATTGTTGTCAATAATTATTAAAACTAGCAGTTTCTTTCTAAGACAGGATTAAATGCAATGCTAAGCAACAAATAAAACTACAATAAACAAATTTACAAAATCTAAAGTGCAGCACTTGGTCTAGTTATCCAGTGCAGGATTCCCTTGTGAATATGTATATAGATTTAGGATTAGGTTTATATCAGATATAACTCCGTTTTTTTTAAATAAGGGCTGGAAGCTGATTGTTCCCACACACTTTACACCTTGATGTTGCTGTTTGCTCAAAAGTCAGGGTATATGGAATTGCGTCTCTTGATTTGGTTTTTTGGTCACAGTAGAAATAATTTTGAGATAAGTGATGGGAAGCTAGAATACATTTAACTATATATTCTCCTACAAAAACCATTTGAAGGAAAGCTTAGAGGGTATTGTCAATATTAACCTTTCCATAATTAGTTAGCAATGATTGAATTTATTTGGAACAGATTGATAATCTCATGCTTTAGGTCTACATTGTAAAGAAACCATTGTGATATTATTTGTTTCTCAATAATGCTTGTTGCATGGTGATATTATGAGTATTCAGAAGGTTGATTCAAAGGCAGGAGAATCATACATTCCATAGATGGTCATGATTCAAACTGTTATAGTAGCAGTGAATGTGATTAAGGAATTTGAATTAGCCTTGAAAGGAATCAAGGAAATAAAATTTTGGCGGCACAGTGGCACAGCGGTTGAGTGCTCCCTTACAGCGCCAGAGGACATGGTCCACCATGGACATGGTGGGCCAAAGGGCCTGTTTCCACGCTGCATCTCTAAAGTCTACAAAATTAAATTCTATGATTTCTTACTTCTTTCTGCTTTTCTTCAAACTTTGCAAATGACACAAAGAGCTGCTCGTCCATGTGATCCTCCCCATAAAATTCCACTCCTCTTTCGTAGACTTTCCGTGTATGTCCAATATATGCGTGCTTTTCTTCAAACCGGGCATATTTAATCCAGTTCTTCACATCAGGATGGATCAAAACAAGTGTAGAAAAATTAAGGAGAACAAAACTGCATAAAAAGTGCTCCATCTACAAGTAGCTATAAAAAAAAGTTTTCTACACTTTAACCGTATTTCACTGTTTGCAAAATAGTAAGTGAAGGTTTAGTGATCGTTGGCTGTTGGAACGTATCGTGCGTGCAACAGAGTTTGGAAGCTGCTATTTATCGTAATGGATTCAAAAGCAGAAATTCACATCCTGCACTTCAAACTACTTATCACACAACATTATAAATCCTGAATGGATTGGCTGGGACTGTTTTCCCTGGAACAAAGGAGGCCGAGGGTCTCTATAAGGAGAAGTTTATAAACTTATGAGTGGCATAGATAGTATAAATAGTCTTATTCCCAGGGAAGTGGAGTCTATAACTGGCGACCATAGGTTTAAGGTGAGAGGAGAATGATTAAAAGGAGATCTAAGTGGCAAGTGTATTAGTTTCCATTAATCAGACAAAAAAAATTCAACAAGAAAAACAAGGCAAGTAAAATTATTCAAGTCAAGTCAAGAGAGTTTTATTGTCATGTCCCAGATCGGACAATGAAATTCTTGCTTGCTGCAGCACAACAGAATATGTAAACATAATACAGAACAGGACTTAAAAGTTCAGTGTGTCTATATACCAAAGACCATATATATACACAATAAATAAACAGATAAAGTGCAATAGGCTGTTATTGTTCAGAGTTTGTTTGATGTCACGTTTAATAGCCTGATGGCTGTGGGGAAAAAACTCTTCCTGAACCCGATTGTTCCAGATTTCAAGCTCCTGTACCTTCTTCCCGATGGCAATGGAGAGATGAGTATGTGGCCAGGATGGTGTGGGTCTTTGATGATGGCAGCCTTTTTGAGACAGCGAATGCGATAGATCCCATCGATGGTGGGGAGGTCAGAGCCGATGATGGACTGGGCAGTGGTCACAACTTTCTGCATTCTTTTCAGCTCCTGGACGTTCAAGTTGGCGAACCAAGCCACGATGCATCTAGTCAGTACGCTCTCTGCTGTGAACCTGTAGAGGTTCGAGAGAGTCCTCCTTGACATACCGACTCTACGTAATATTCTCAGGGAGTAGAGGCGCTGATGTGCCCTCTTTATAATTGCATCAGTGTGCTGGGACCAGGAAAGATCCTTGGAAATATGCACACCCAGGAATTTGAAGTTCTTGACCCTTTCCACCATAGTCCGAGAAGCACTGCGCAACGTTTGTGCTCATTGTAAATCTTTGCCACTCCCGTCTGACGAATCAATTAAAGATTGCCACGGTTTACCTTTAACAGTTTTTGTTGCTATCTGCTTTTTAAACAAACTGTGACAGCGGAAAGCGAACTGCAGTGGGTCGAGGTAGGAGTTGATATGCGACATAATCAACCTCTCAAAGCACTTCATCACCGCAGTGCCACTGGTCGATAGTCATTGAGGCACATCACCTTGCTCTTCTTGGGCACCAGTATTATTGATGCCCTTTTAAGCAGGTGGGAACCTCAGAAGTGAGAGGTTGAAAATGTCCGTTTTTAGAACACAGCCGGGTATACCATCAGGTCCAGACGCTTTCCGAGGGTTCACCCCTCCCTGAAGGATCTTCTGACGTCAGCCTCTGTGACTGGGACTGAAATACCATCACGGCAAATGGGGGCTCGGGAAGCACATCAGTGTTCTCCCTATCAAAGCGTGCGTAGAACGCATTGAGTTCGTCGGGGAGTGATGCTTCGCTGACATTTGAGCTGCCTCCTGATTTTGCCTTGTAGGAGGCGAGGGCATTTAAGCCCCGCCACAGTTGCCGAACATCCGTCTCATCCTCCAGCTTGGAGCAGGACCCTTTTGGCCTTTTTGATGGCCTTAAAAAGGTCATATTTGGACTTCTTGTAGACAGACCTCTGCATCTCCTGACCTGAATGCCTGGGATCTGGTCTTCAGAAGAATGCGGATCTCGTGGTTCATCTAAGGCTTCTGGTTAGGAAAAACTCGGAAGGTTTTTGTCGGGATACAGTCCTCCACACATTATTTTATAAAGTCTGTAACGACTGTGGCGTATTCATTCAGGTCCGTTGCCAAGTCCCTGAAAATTGCCCAAGCAGTCATGGAGTTGTTCCCCCCCCCCGACCAGCTCTGTACAGTCCTCACCTCAATTGCTGCCTGTTAGGCAGGCAGAAGCAGCACGGTCAGATTTACCGAAGTGAGGGTGAGAGATAGAGCGATAGGCATCCTTGATGGTCGTGTGGTAGTGGTCGAGGGTGTTTGATTCTCTGGTGCTGAAGGAGACATGTTGGTAGAAGTTAGGGAGCGATTTCTTCAGGTTGGCTTTGTTGAAATCCGCGGCAATGGTGGTAAATGCCTCGGGGTAAGCCGTCTGGTGCATGTTGACCACGGCGTGTAACTCCCCCAGTGCTAGATAGACATCTGCCTGGGGTGGGATGTAGACCGCAGTCAGGATGATGGAGGTGAATTCCCTCCGTAGGTAGAACATTCCTTACAATGTTGTCATCATTCTAATTGCAGCAACAATTATTCCAGTTAACCAAGATTACCAATTGCTAGAAGTCCAGAATGTCTCTGGCTAGAAAATGTAAGGATCACATCACCGGCTTATGAACTTTCCTGTTAGTTTTAATGAATGCGAGTAATTTACAAAAAATAAAATACCTCACTCCTTCGAGGAAACCATTTTAAAAGGATATACTTCTCATAAACCAGTCGGGCTCTTTCAATTTCCTTGTATCGCAGTTCAAAATTAATATAGGAATGCCAAGCTTGTTCATCGGGATGCCATTCCATCCAGCGCTCAAACACCTGCCTTGCCCCTGCAACATTCCCTAGCATTTCCTCCATGTAGGTATATTTGTACCTAGCAAAAGCAAACAGAATATAGAGTTTGTATACAACAAATATATACCATTTAGATTTATTCTGATGACATACAGTGCTCTCCATAATGTTTGGGACAAAGACCCATTAGTTATTTATTTGCCTCTGTACTCCATAATTTGAGATTTGTATTAGAAAAAAGATCACATGTAATTAAAGTACACATTGTCAGATTCTAATAAAGGCCATTTTTATACATTTTGGTTTCACCATGTAGAAATTACTGCAGTGTTTATACATAGTCCCCCCATTTCAGGGCACCATAATGTTTTGGACACAGCAATGTCAGGTAAATGAAAGTAGCAGAGCTGCCAAGTTTTGTCAGAGCATTTCAGTATTCTAGTACCTGAAAATCAGTATTTTGATGAGGATATCAGTATATTTGATATCCTCAGCAAAAATATCTTGCTGAGGAATTCCGATTTTAAAATTTCCCTATTTGTCAATTTTATCTAAATGGCGTCAAGTTGGGAAAAAGGGAAGTACAACGGGATCTGGGGGCCCTTGTACATCAGTCTATGAAAGTAAGCATGCAGGTACAGCAGGCAGTGAAGAAAGCGAATGGCATGTTGGCCTTTATAACAAGAGGAATCGAATATAGGAGCAAAGAGGTCCTTCTGCAGTTGTACAGACCACTAGTGAGACCACACCTGGAATATTGTGTGCAGTTTTGGTCCCCTAATTTGAGGAAGGACATTCTTGCTATTGAGGGAGTGCAGCGTAGGCTTACAAGGTTAATTCCCGGGATGGCGGGACTGTCATATGCTGAGAGAATGGAGCAGCTGGGCTTGCACACTCTGGAGTTTAGAAGGATGAGAGGAGATCTCATTGAAACATATAAGATTGTTAAGGGGTAGGATACGCTAGAGGCAGGAAACATGTTCCCGATGTTGGGGGAGTTCAGAAATAGGGGCCACAGTTTAAGAATAAGGAGTAAGCCATTTAGAACGGAGACGAGGAAACACTTTTTCTCACAGAGAGTGGTGAGTCTGTGGAATTCTCTGCCTCAGAGGGCGGTGGAGGCAGGTTCTCTGGATGCTTGCAAGAGAGAGCTAGATAGGGCTCTTAAAAATAGTATAGTCAGGGGATATGGGGAGAAGGCAGGAACGGGGTACTGATTGGGGATGATCAGCCATGATCACACTGAATGGCGGTGCTGGCTCGAAGGGCCAAATGACCTACTCCTGCACCTATTGTCTATTTAAAACAAAAATGCTTTAATCAGAATTATCCAACAAAAAATGAAGACCGTGCTTCCCAACAAATCCAAATCAAAGAGGATATAGTAAGTTTTGAAATCAGATGAAAAACTAGAAAAAAAAAAAGATTACTGATATAGTAGTCAAACAAAGGTGGTGAACCTGTAGAATTCATTACTACAGAAGGCTTGAGGCCAAGTTAATGGATATTTTTAAGGCAAAGATAGATAGATTCTTGATTTGTACAGGTGCCAGGGTTTATGGGGAGAAGGCAGGAGAATGGGGTTGAGAGGGAGAAATTAATCAGCCATGATAGAATGGCAGAGTAGACTTGGTGGGCCGAATGGCCTAATTCTGCTCCTATCACTTACCAAAACTGGTTGACCCTGGGCAGGATGGTAATTGCTCGATCCCAGATGTTGCGGGCGTGATTAATCTGTCGGTTCTTCATTTCCATCTCTGCATACTTCAACCACAGCGTGATATTTCTGTGATCGACATCTAATGCACGCTCGTAAATCGAACGTGCCCTTCAGTCAATATAAAGAAACGTGTGAAGATTAAAAAAAGTTTTGTTTGAAAAATAAACCTCTTGGTGAATCATATTCAATGATCTCAAAATGTTTACCGCTGTATTTCTTTTAGGCTCTCCTCCCATTGTGCGTATTTGATCCAGTTGCTAATAACAGTTCGATTTTTCCGTATATTGTCTTCAAAGGTCTATTTCAAAACAGCAGCAACTTGAAAAACGTGTAATGATGTACAGACAACAATCTTGATTTGTTATACTATCTAGTAAATGAATAGGAAACATATTTTACAACCTACTTACTTTTCTTTTTCTTAGCTTGTAGTCATTCAATTCCTCCTCATCGGTGATCTTTTGAGTCGGCGGTGGTGGCAGAAGTTCAAGTTCCCTCTCTTTTGCTTCTCTCAAAAGTTGTTCAGCTGTAATTTGCAATTCAGCAGGTGCCTTATTTTTCACCTGTGAATAAAAAGGAATCAAGTAAAATGTGTCTATTTTTCTAAATAAATGTATCTGATGATCTTGCATAAAATAAAATCTAATTTTGTTACAGCAATAACTTAGCTTGAGAAACTTTATGTTGAATCTATGACAAGGCAATAATGACCTAAAAGGACACAAAGTGCTAAAGTAAGCGGGTCAGGCAACATCTTGTGAACATGGATAGGTGATGTTTCGAGTCGCGCACCTTTCTGAAGAAAGGTCGCGACCCAAAACATCACCTATGCATATTTTCTAGAGTTGCTGCCTGACCCGCTGAGTTGCTCCAGCACTTTGTGTCTTTTTGTGCAAACCAGCATCTGCAATTCATTCCAGCTGCTCTCCAACATCACAACATGTATTTGGTTGGCAAACAGGAACCAAAGAGTAGGAATTAACGGGTCCTTTTCAGAATGGCAGGCAGTGACTAGTGGGGTGCCACAAGGCTCAGTGCTGGGACCCCAGTTATTTACAATATATATTAACGATTTTGACAAAGGAATTAAATGTAACGTCTCCAAGTTTGCGGATGACACAAAGCTAGGTGGCAGTGTGAGCTGCGAGGAGGGTGCTATGAGGCTGCAGGGTGACTTGGATAGGTTGGGTGAGTGGGCAGATGCATGGCAGATGCAGAATAATGTGGATTAATGTGACGTTATCCATTTTGGTGGCAAGAACAAGGCGGTGGATTATTATCTGAATGGTGTCAGATTAGAAACATAGAATATAGGTGGAGTAGGCCATTCGGGCCCTTAGAACCAGCACCGCCATTAATATGATGATGGATGATCATCCAAAAACCAGTACCCCTTTCTTCCTGCTTTTACTCCATATCCCTTGATTCTGTTAGCTCTAAGAGCTAAATCTAACTCTTTCTTGCAAACTGTAGGAAAAGGGGAGGTGCAACGAGACCTGGGTGCCCTTGTACAAGTAAGCATGCAGGGACAGCAGAAAGTGAAGAAATGGCATGTTGGCCTTCATAGCAAGAGGATTTGAGTAGGAGCAAGGAGGTCATACAGTACTTGTACAGGGCCCTGGTGAGACCACACCTGGAGTATTGTGTGCAGTTTTGGTTAATTTTAGGAAGGACATTCTTGCTATTGAGGGAGTGCCGCATCGGTTCACCGGGTTAATTCCCGGGATGGTGGGATAAATGATGAAAGAATGGACCGACTGGGCTTATATTCACTGGAATTTAAAAGGATGAGAGGGATTCTTAAGGGATTGGACAGGCTAGATGCAGGAAAAATATTCCATATATAGGGGGAGTCCATAACCAGAGGGTCACAGTTTAATAATAAGGGGTAAACCATTTAGGACTGAGTTGCGGAAAGGCATGTTTAGCCAGAGTTGTGAATCTGTGGAATTCTCTGCCACAGAAGGCAGTGGAGGCCAATTCACTGGATGCATTCAAGAGAGAATCAGATATAGCTCTTGGGGCTAACAGAATCAGGGGATATGGAGAGAAAGTAGGAATGAGATACTGATTTTGGATGATCAGCCATGATCATATTGAATGGCATTGCTGGCTCGAAGGGCCAAATAGCCTACTCCCGCACCTATTTTCTATGCTTCTATGTTTCCTTGAGAACATCTCTTAAAATGTATGTCTTCGCACAGGATTTGCAAATAGGTGTTGTTCGAAATAGTTCCATGAAGCCAAATGGAGCAATGCTATATAAATGTTATAGGTTACAGTGCAAATCAGTTGTTCAAATACTCAGTGAAAATATGCAATGTTTGATTCGGCCACATCTCAAGAAATGCACATAGTTCTGATCACCAAGATGTTCTAAAGCAGCAATGCACATGACATAAGATTGACCTTTGGCCTTATGAGAGACATTTTGCTAGACGTTTTATGAATTGTTTAAGATGCTTAACAAAATAGAGAATGTAAACCAACAGAGTACATTTATTTCCACAGGCAGAAACTTCAACAGCAAATTTAATTCTCTCTAAAGTCCACCCCAGAGGTGCTGCCTGACCTGCCGTTACTCCAGCATTTTGTTTCTACTTCTACTAAACCAGCATCTACAGTTCTTTCCTACGCATATCTGTTCACCGTCAGCTCCGTGAGCAGAGGCCAAGCAATTTAGGCCTATCCATGTAATCACAACGAACCACAACTTCTCGGGTGGTTATTTCTGGATTGCTTCCAGTACATCATGCTAGTGAGGGCAGGAACAGGGAGATAGGGGATCTGAATGTGTGGCTTGGGGGCTGGTGCAGGGAGCAAGGATTTAGCTTTATAGACCACTGGGACCTCTTCTGGGGTAGGGGTGACCTGTACAAAAGGGGGACCAATGTTCTGGCAGGCAGGTTTGTTAGGGCTACACGTGTGGGTTTAAACTAAATAGTGGGGGGGAGGGATTGACAAATTGGGAATATAAAGATGGAGTTAAAGGGGAAGGACAATAAAGGGGAATGACAATAAAGGAATCTAATCTAATCTAATATTCAAGTGTACACATCCTATCGAAAAGACAGACAGTTGGGCAGAGGGGGTGGGGTATCTCTGTTGGTGAGTAATGAAATTATTCAGCAAGGGTTGACATTGAAACAGGAGATGTGGAATCAATATGGATAGAACTGAGCCAGTTAGAACGGAGACGAGGAAACACTTTTTCTCACAGTTGCGAGTCTGTGGAATACTCTTCCTCAGATGGAGGCCGGTTCTCTGGATACTTTCAAGAGAGAGCTAGATAGGGCTCTTAAAGATAGCGAAGTCGGGGGATATGGGGAGAAGGCAGGAACGGGGTACTGATTGGGGATGATCAGTCATGATCACATTGAATGTCTGTGCTGGCTCGAAGGGCCGAATGGCCTACTCCTGCACCTAATGTATATTGTCTATTGTCTATTTAATTAAGGGGGCTTATCTACAGGCCTGGATATAGGGTGCAAGTTGAATCAGGAGTTAAAATTGGCATGTCGTAAAGGTAATGCTACGGTTGTTACGGGAGATTTCAACATGCAGGTAGACTGGGAAAATTAGGTTGGTACTGGACCCCAAGAAAGAGAGTTTGTGGAGTGCCTCTGTGATGGATTCTTAGAGCAGCTTGTACTGGAGCCTACCAGGGAGAAGGCGATTTGCGATTTAGTGTTGTGTAATGAACTGGGTTTGATAAGGACACTTGAGGTTAAGGAGCCATTAAGAGGTAGTGACCATAATATGATAAGTTTGAATCTACAATTTGAGAGGGAGAAGGGTAAATCGGAGGTGTCAGTATTACAGTTGAACAAAGGGGACTATGAAGCCATGAGGGAGGAGCTGGCCAAAGTTGATTGGAATGATACCCTAGCATGGATGACAGAGGAACAACAATGGCAGGTATTTCTGGGAATAATACAGGTGCAGGCTCAGTTCATTCCAAAGAGGAAGAAAGATTTCAACGGGAGTAAGCAGTGACAGTGGCTGACAAGGGAAGTCAGGGACAGTATAAAATTAAAAGAGAAGTACAATGGCGGGCTGGCTCAAAGGGCCGAATGGCCTATTCCTGCGTCCATTGTCTAAGATAGACATAAAATGTTGGAGTAATTCAGCAGGACAGGCAGCATCTCTGGAGAGATGGAATGGGTGAAATCTCAGGCCGAGATCCTACTTCAGACTGAGAGTCATGGGAGAGGCAGTCTAGAGATATGAAAGGGTAAGGTGAGAAAACGACAGATCAAAGCAGGCAATGTTCAAGGAAATGTAGAATGGTTCATTGTTAGCTGAGAGGAAGGTGACAAGGAGGCATAAAATCAGTAAAATTAATCAGGACAGTGAAACTATGTCAGAGGACTAAGGTGGGAGAGTGACGGAGAGAGAGGAACAATGAGTTACTTAATTTGGTTGGGCCGCACTCTGACAGTCAGTGGAGGATGCCCAGGCCAGAAAGGTAGGGTGAAGGAGCTCGACCCGAAACGTCACCCATTCCTTCTCTCCAAAGATGCTGTCTGAGTTACTCCGGCATTTTGCGTCTATCCCAGGACAGAAAGGTCATCGTGGGACTGTAAGGGAGTTAAGGCATTTGGAGATCGCGTAGGCCACAATTGCAGATGCTGGTTTACACGGAACATAGACACAGAATGCTGGAGTAACTCAGCGGGACAGGCAGCATCTCTGGGGAGAAGGGGTTGGGCGCCCGAAACGTCAACCATTCGTTCTGGCCCGCTGAGCTACAGCATTTTGTACTGTGTAACCACAACCCCTGGTCCACGGCGCCTCTCCACCAAGTTAAGGCCTCGACATCCCGCCCCGCGTTACCTTCGCCACTTTAGGGATCCGCTGCTTCCCGGCCGCCGTCGACGCCATTTCTGACTCTGATTTTTTCCCCCACTCCGTTGTTCGCTTTAAACTAACGACACCTCTACAAGAACAAAAGTAAGTGCATAAATCCAACTGTTCCGCAGCCTTCCGGAACAGGCCCGCGCAGCGTCACCTTCGACCCGACGGCGCCCCCACCACGTGACGACCACGCCGGTTGCTATGACACCGGCGCTCGGCGTTGCCCGGAACGCGTGACACCTACTCGCGGCGTCGCAATGACCACGTGACCCAGCACACGGCGTCGCACTGACCACGTGGCACAGACGCCCGTTGCTATGATACCGGTTTACAGCGCCACGTGACGGCCACGCCGGTTGCTATGACACCGACGCTCGGCGTCGCCTCCGCCACGTGACATTAGCGCTCGACGGCGCCCCGACCACGTGATATAGACGCCTGTTGCTATGACACCGACCCTCGGCGTTGCCAAACTGAGAGCTTGCCTTAGCAACAAAAAATAAATCGACGGCCTTTCCTTCCCTTGTTTTATTTTTGTAAGTACTAGGCTTCAAAGGCTTGCACTTGGCTAAGGTAACTTTTATAAATAGTTCTGTGTATGGAGACGTGACATTATCTAAAGGGGAGGTAAGAATCTTCTGTAAATTGATCTAACAAATCAAGACAATGCATTAGACTAGAGGGGTTATAAAAAATAAATACGTTTTAAAAGTTTTTAAGTAATTGGTTTCAAAGGCTTGCACTTGGCTAAGGTAACTTGTTAAATCGTTCTGTGTAGGAAGACTGTGAAATTACTTAGGGGGAGGTGAGAATCACCTGTAAATTTGTACCTTTTTGGTGATCTTGTAAATCAAAACAATGCCCGACGGGGTTATAAAAATACATACATTTTACTTTTAAACAGGTTTCAAAGACTTGCATTTTGCTACAGTAACTTTTAAAGTCGTCCTGTGTAGGGGGACACAAAGTTATCTAGGGGGAGGTGAGAGAATCACCTATAAATTTGTACACGCAAAATGCTGGACAAAAATTTGTACCTTTGGCTCATCTCGAAAATCAAGACAATGCACTACAGGCTGGTAAAATAGAAAAAAAAGTTTTACTTTTTAAGTAATAGGTTTCAAAGGCTTACACTTGTTTAAGGTAACTTTCAAAAGGAAGTTATATGGAGGTGGGGAAGGAGAGAATCACATCCACATTAACAAAACCTATTTATTTTTAATCTTCAATTATTGCGTTCTGTTAGTAATTGATCAATACTGTTTCACCTCCGCTGCTACCATAACATACCCACTCTTTTCCTTGTTTGCTTATACCTAAGATATACCTAAAGTAATGTCAGTGTAATATGCTGGCAGGATTTTCAGAATTGACAGAAAGTATGATTTTCACAATAAACACGTAGATGCCTCAATCCAGTCATCATAGCCTTTCAGTTTTCATTTGAAGACATGTGATAAGAAAGATTGTTTACGCTGTCTAATTGCTTTGACACAAATTTGAATAAACAGTCTGATAAATAATGTTAATTTCATTAACTCATCTGTGCATTATTTTAGAGAGTAGCAATGACATCAATATATGGTACAAGTGGAGGAAGCATAGCAATAAACGTAAGACGATCAGAATCTCGAGATGCTCCTCAGATTATGAAACTGTTCACCCAAAGTACAGTGAACATGTTTGGAAGAATTAATATTCTCTATCTGCTGTAAGTAAATGTAAAGATCCAGTACATGGAATCTGGTTTCTTTAGCTAATACATTTTTTTCTGAATTATTTATTTGCTGTGCTGCAAATATGAAAGCAATTTTGCAACCTGTTGGAAATAATTATAGCTGGAATGATTGCTTTGATTTTAATTTTATCCCTGTGCTAAAATTCAAGGACTGCACAGAAAAAAAGTGCTCTCATCCATATCGAGATTAAATGTAATCCACGAATTTCAGGAAATACTCTTTCCTGTACTGTTCTTTGTCTGAGGCCAAATTATTTATTACAAAATATAAACATAAATTGTGAGAAGAATCCACCAGCTCGAGAGAAAAATAGAATTGATGATTTATCCAAATTGAAATAATTTAGAAATGTAGCCATTTTCCTTTTGATAAACAAGTAGATGGTGGGAGAAAATGAAAAGTTGTTGTAAGAAAGGAATAGAAAGTATGCTTTAAATTGCTGATGACTAGATGACAAAAGAGTTGATGCAGTGAGACAAAAATGGGTGGAGGGATAAAAGTAATGGAACAATTAAAAAAATCAGAAAAGATGTAAATGGCAAGAGAACCATTGCAAAATGGTCTGAAATGTTGTACTCAGTTGAAGTGAGAACACTCTAAAATGCCTTGTCAGTGACAGTTTCCTATATATTTTTTGAGTGCAACTGGAACAATATAGAAGACCAGGTCAGTGAGGTCAGAGTTGAAATAAAAGATAAATAAGTTAGCAAGCGTGTAGGAAGAAACTGCAGATGCTGGTTTATACCAAAGATAGACACAAAATGCTGGAGTATCTCAGCGGGTCAGGCAGCATCTCTGGGGAAAAGGAATAGGTGACGTTTTGGGACAGAACCCGAAAAGTCACCTATTCCTTTTATCCAGATTTGCTGCCTGGCCTGCTGAGTTATTCCAGCATTTTGTGTCTATTTATAAGATAGCAAGTGCCAGGTACTTCGGATTCTTGCTAAGTAAGGACTGAACAGATATTGAAATACAATTAGACAATAGTCAATAGGTGCAGGAGTAGGCCATTTGGCCCTTCGAGCCAGCACCGTCATTCAATGTGATCATGGCTGATCATCCCCAATCAGTACGGCGTTCCTGCCTTCTCCCCATATCCCCTGACCGCTATTTTTAAGAGCCCTATTTAGCTCTCTCTTGAAAGCATCCAAAGAACCTGCCTCCACCGCCCTCTGAGGCAGAGAATTCCACAGACTCGCCACTGTCTGTGAGAAAAAGTGTTTCCTCGCCTCCGTTCTAAATGGCTTACTCCTTATTCTTAAACTGTGGCCCCTGGTTCTGGACTCCCCCAACATCGGGAACATGTTTCCTGCCTCTAGCGTGTCCAAGCCCTTAACAATCTTATATGTTTCAATGAGATTCCCTCTCATCCTAAACTCCAGAGTGTACAAGCCCAGCTGCTCCATTCTCTCAGCATATGACAGTCCCGCCATCCCCGGAATTAACCTTGTAAACCTACGCTGCACTCCCTCAATAGCATTAGGAGTGACTGGGATCATTGAAGCTTGGAAGAGGGTATTGGAAGAGAGATGTTGCATGTGGAGCAAGGGACTCCAGATGCTGGTTTACACCAAAGATAGAAACAAAATGCTGAAGTAACTCAGCGGGACAGGCAGAATCTCTGGAGAGAAGGAATGTGTGATGTTTCGGGTCGAGATTCTTCATCTGAAGAAGGGTCTTGACCTGAAACGTCACCCATTCCTTCTCTTTTGAGATGCTGCCTGTCCAGCTGTAGTATTCCAGCATTTTGTGTCTATCTTCGAGATATTGCATGTCTTGCATATACAGAGGAGAGAGGGTGTTTGGCTGCAAACTGGCAATTGTATTTCCTGCATTATCACATTGGATATACATTTGAGACATTGCATTGGTAGTAAAATGCTTCAGGGTGTTTTAAGGTCATGAAAGTCAATAAATGAATGCAAATATGCTCTTTTTTTAACATGTTTGTTTTTGATTTCTTGCACTTTTAGTGAAAGAGCAAATCTAGCTGTGACTGTAGAAAATGAGAAGAATGAAATTATAGCTCATGCAGCTTTCTTAGATTACCCAAATGTGGAGACTATTGCACAAAACAACTGGGAACCTTGGCTGCATGCGTATGGTAATAGCTTAAAATGGACAGTGAGTTCAAGCCACAAATTGCTCAATATTTCAAAGTGTTATTTTTATGCCTAATGAGCTGAAAGAAATGTAACAATTATGACAAATATACTTCCTGTTTATGTTTTCATTACTTACTAGTTAGCATAATGACGAAGTGAATAACGAGTTGTATATATTTGTGTCGGTGTGGTTAGTAGAATTTAAACAAAGTGCAATGATGAATATGATAATATTTTAAGCAGAGTTTATTTGGCTTGCGAATAATACCTGAATAACCAACTGGTACAAATTTTCCTCATTAACTCAATAATATATTTTGAGCTAAATAATATTAGGATGAAGTATGAGGTTAATACGTTTTTCACAAAGAGAATAATAGAATATTAATGGGTATTAACTTACTTTTTTATGCCCAAATAAATGGCAACAGTCATACTAGCTTCAGTCTTCTTGTTGAGTCTCATTGTCTGTAACTCGTTCTCACCTAGCTCATAGCTGACAATGGCCTGTTTCCTTTATCATTGTTATTTTTTTGCATATCTTTCATTCATTTTTTCCATATCTCTCAATATCACCGTCTATATCTCTCGTTTCCCTTTCCCTGACTCTTAGTCTGAAGAAGGGTCTTGACTTGAAACATCTCCAGAGATGCTGTCTGTCCCATTGAGTTACTCCAGCTTTTTGTGTCTATCTTCAGCAACAATATTAATGTTTCCCAGACTAGATAGCTTTGTCAAAAGAAGGAATCGTGAAAACATTTCAATCAAATACTCAAATATTTTATCTTGGCTTTATCTTATAAATATTTTATACTACAGTTGTACTGTGCACTGTCCATTCACTTTTAAAGTAAGCATATTGTCATAATCAGTCCAATGGCAATATGCATATGATGTTCAGAAGCAAAGTGGTGTCAAATGTTGTCCATCTCACAGTTCGATGCCCTAGCCAGCATCTTTTTTTGGTGTGTGTGCAACACTTGAATGGCATGGGCCACTTGCAGTAACTGGATTTCTCTGTGTATGTGAGGCCTGCTTCTACATCAGTTAACTTAAGGGAGAGATGGCCTACCTTCTCTGTCGACCCATAAGGTTTGCTTTAAGATTTAATCTAATTCTATGTTATCTAAACTCAATTATGTTTTTTGGTCTTCCCATTCTTTCTCTCCAGAGAAGGCAACATCTCTGCCTGTCCCACTGAGTTACTCCACCATTTTGTGTCCACCTTCTATGTTTTTTGGTCTCTGCGTGAAACTTGGATGAACAAAATTATCCTTTTGATAGAGGCCACGGTGACAAACCCAACTAGTACAAGTGCATAGTTCCCTTAAAGTGGCGACGCAGGTAGACAAGGTGGCGAAGAGGGTGTTTGACACGCTTGCCTTCATCAGTCAGGCATTGAATACAATTGTTGAGATGCCATGTTACAATTGTACAACACTTGGAGACTGCACTTGGAATATTGCATGGCCTTCTGGTTGCCAAGCTATAGGAAATACCCCTATATGTCATTAAGCTTGAAAGGTTGCAGAACATTTTGGACTGCCCATTATATTGTGGGTGGGATTCAGGACGTATTTTAGGGCATGTTTGGAGCTAAGTTTCTTGCGCAGAAGCTTAGTTTTTAGTTTAGTTTTGGACCAGCATGAGGAAGGTATACCCTTTGACCATGCGAAGCGTAACAGAGACACACGGAGTTTTCTAACCTTTAAAGCGATGCTGGAGATCGATGAAGATTATAGTGTATGAGTCGGAAGAAATTTGGATGTTCCTTATTGTTTTTCATCAACAATAAAGAATCTATTAATCAAAAGACAGTTATGAAGATTTATCTGTGAAGAAGCTCTGAAGGTCTCTGATGGAAAGCTCACATGCGTATAACGACATTCTCCTTAATCATGCAGTCCACTTAGCGGCTAGAGGGAATAATCTCTTGAACGATATAAAAATGTGCCGCTACAACCAGAACTGGAAGGCTTGAGTTATGAGGAGAAATGGAGAGGCTGTATGGTCACAGTCT
This sequence comes from Amblyraja radiata, assembly GCF_010909765.2. Taxonomy (NCBI): domain Eukaryota; kingdom Metazoa; phylum Chordata; class Chondrichthyes; order Rajiformes; family Rajidae; genus Amblyraja; species Amblyraja radiata. The sequence goes on from NC_045963.1 coordinate 69,305,729, forward strand.
TTTCACAGAGTAAGGGAGTCTATAACCATAGCATAGGTTAAAGGTGAGAAGAGGACTTGATTAGCAAGTTTATCACACAGAGGAGGGTGGGTATATGTAAAGGGCTGTCAGGGGAAATGGCGGGTACTATGACAACGTTTAAAAGTCATTGAGAAAAGTATTTGGATAGGAATGTTTCAGAGGAATATGGACAAATACAAGCAAATAGAAACATAGAAACATAGAAAATAGGTGCAGGAGTAGGCCATTCGGCCCTTCGAGCCTGCACGGCCATTCAATATGACCATGGCTGATCATCCAACTCAGTATCCTGTACCTGCCTTCTCTCCATACCCCCTGATCCCTTTAGCCACAAGGGCCACATCTAACTCCCTCTTAAATATAGCCAATGAACTGGCCTCAACTACCTTCTGTGGCAGAGAGTTCCAGAGATTCACCACTCTCTGTGTGAAACCAGCTGTGATAGGCAACTTAGTCAGCATGGACAATTTCGGCTGAAGGGCTGTTTTTGTGCTCTATGACTCTGACAACCTTCTCTGTGCTTATCTCTGACCATTCTCGGGGGCAGTTTGACCATCCCCTCCCAACTAGTTTTCTCTCAAATTCTTCCATCTCCCACTATTGGTGATTCGTGACTACCTATTTGCTTCTGCCAATGTTATCAAGATTGCGTCAGCAGCTTTTGCTGCATTGCTACAAAATGTGTGCTGACCAATCTGGGCAACTCAGTTTTGTGCAAATATTTGAGGGGCAGAACTATTTCTAGCCTCTTTTTATTTTTCAGAGCTAACATATACTAATGTTTGATCTATGTACTAAAATTAAAATAGTTTATCAAAATACCTTCTGAAGGTTTCCATGTTAATAGGTGGACATCCCTTAGAATTATAAACCTTTGTGATCCTTATAGTTGATGCATTACTCAGTAGACGTAATTTTGATGACCAGTGAAGAATTCTCAACCATCTATTTGAGTGTCAATCAAGACATTCATTACTATCTTTGTTAATTACAGTCCAGTTGCTCTATGTTAAATTTGAACAAAATCTCCGAATGACCTATTACTCGTCCCTAATGCTGCTTCATTATGCACCACCTGCGGGATCCCTGTTCTGAGATCTATTACAGAAGGATGCAACAACTTAACACTTCTGTTTCACTGACTTAAATCCTTTGAGGGCAACAACCACATATTTTAATTAAATATTATGAATCAATTTCCCAACTGTGGATAAAGTATGATGTAATCACTCCAAAAAGTAATTTGAACTGTTTAGGGCAGCACAGTGATGCAACTACTAGAACTAGTAGAACTGCTGCCTCACAGTGCCAGAGACCTTGGTTCAATCCTGACCCTCAGAGGTCCACTCTGGACATTCTACCTGTGACCACATGGGATTCCTTCTGGTGCTCCAGTTTCCATCAACAGTCCAAAGGCAAAATGGGTTGGTAGGCTATTTGGCCATTGTAAATTTTCCCGATTGTGTTAATGAACGGTAAACTCTGAGGAGAATAAAACATAATTAATGTAGGATTAGCATAGATGGGTGGTTGTTAGAATGGTGTGTTTCTATGCCATATTCCATTCTAACTATAAAAGTAATATATCCCTTTAAGGTTCATGGTCATATGGATTCATAACAGGTTTACTGTTAAAAGACAGATGATTGTGGTGGAAGAACAATATTAAGGTTGGAGTCTGCGGAGATCTATGCTGGGACTGATGTCTGTGATATACAAGTAACTCAGCGGGACAGACAGCATCTCTGGAGAGAAGGAACGGGTGATGTTTCGGGTCAAGACCCTTCTTCAGGCTGATCAGTTTGAAGAAGGATCTCGACCGGAAACGTCACCCATTCCTTCTCTCCAGAGATGCTGCCTGTCCCGCTGAGTTACTCCAGCATTTTGTGTCTACCTTCGATTTAAGCCAGCATTTCCTACCATATACATAAGTGATGTGGATATAATGTAGATGGGTTGGTTATTAAGTGTGCAGATGACACAGAGAATGCCAGGGTCATGGACTGTCTGGAAAGCACTGCTGTTGGTGGCAGATATTATAGGAGCATTTAAGTGACTTTTAGATAGGCACATGGATATGCAGGGAATGGAGGGATATGGATTATATGCAGGCAGATTAGCGTTGGTCTTGGCATCATGTTCGGCAAATACATTGGGGGATGAAGGGTCTGTTTCTGTGCTATACTGATGTCTGCTCCAAAGGTTTAAGTTGAAGGTAGTGTGTGGAATGTGTTGGAGTTTGGGATGTGTTGTGTGAAGAGGTGTTGGAGACAGATGTCTAACAAGTATTTGGACAAGTACTTGAATAATTGAGGTATAAAAGGCTATGGACTTAATGATGGTAAATTAGATTAGTGTGGATCATTAAAAAGGGCAGATTGGGGATGGTAGTTAAGAAGGTTTTAGATGAATATACAGGAAATTGAGGGATATGGATTATTTGGTGGCAGAAGAGATTAATCATGTCCAGTACAGACATCAAAGGCCAAAGGGCATGTTCCTGTGATGTACTGTTCCACGTTCTATCCTTAATGTTAACTAATCCTCTGTCCAAAGATGGTGCCTGACATGCTGAATTTCCAGCATTTTTGTATTTATTTCAGATTTCCAAAATCTGCAGGTTTTTGCATTTAAAGTTTCTTCGGAAGAAACAGATGCAAAGAAATATCCCAAATTGTTGAGGAAGAAAGGAAATGTGGTATTAGAGAATGAAGGAATGCAGAATGAACTGTAGAAGAGATGAATAGTGGAAGGGAAAATCAACCAACTGAGGAGACAGAAGTAGGAAAGAGGGTGGAGATGAAACAAGAAAGAGACAGAATATCAAAATTATATTTTTCTTTCAGGTTCATCCTCTATTATCTTACTTTGCTCTCCCTACTTTTGTCATTTTTGTTTAATTTTATTCCTTCCTTCAGCCACCTATCTCTTTCTTTCCTCTCTTTTCTACCTACGTACCTTTCTCCATACTTGCCTTATCCCTCCATTTATCCCTCCTTTTTTCTCCTCGTCTTTCTCCTATCCACACCCACATCCATTAATCCACTCACCCCCACAAAGTGCACAACTTTTAAAGCCAACATTACTCAAATACTATACAGTTGGTAAACTCTGATTTTAATTTTAATTTGTAACCAGGCATTTTGATTTGGTGGAATTTGTAGCCAGACATGCATCAAGAGTTTGAATTGGTCTTTTTTCATTATGGAACTATATTTATTTCTGCCAAAATTATCTGGTATTGCCAAATTTATATGTATTGGTAAGATTAATTTTGAACTCTGGAGAAATATGACAATGTAACATTTTATACTATTTTCAATTTTTCACAAATTTTCACATAAAACTTAATTTTATTATTTTGGCAGCCTATGAACACAATTTTTATGCACTTGTTCGTGGCCAAACCCGACTTTGCCGCTGGTTGTGCTCGAGAGATTATCAGGTAGGTAGCGTTTCTTTGAGGTTGTGTACGCACTTCACCACACAGATACTCATAGATATTATATTAAATAACTAAGAAATACAAAGCCTTTACTATGGAAGCTTAGTTTAGTTTATTATTAGTATTATTATCGTGTGTACCGAGGTACAGGGAAAAGATTTTGTTTACGTGCTATCCGGTCAAAGAAAAGACTACGTGAATACAATCAAATCATCCACAGTGCACAGATGAAGGATAAAGGGCACAACATTTAGTGCAAAGATATAACAATGAAGTCTGATAAAGTCCGATTAAAGATACTTCAAAGGTCTCCAATGAGGTAGATGGGAGCTCAAGACCGCACTTTAGCTGATTAATGTGTCTGATGGAAGTTTTAGTGTGCATAGGATTTACCAATATCTGCACACAGAAGTTCCAGGTGTAATTTTACTACTTAAGGGGGGAAGATCAACTCTCCCTGACTCTCAGTCTGATGACCTCAACCTGAAACGTCACCTACTCCTGTTCTCCAGAGATGCTGCCTGACCCGCTGAGTTATTCCAGCATTTTGTGATATCTTCAGGGAAGATGATACTCTGTCCAGGCCATTCGTCACAATCTGCTGAATAATATTTTCACAACTACCTTTATCTCTGCAGCTCTATTTGTCCAAACATCTCTCAGGTCCTGCTGCTGCAGCCAACCCATGAAGTACCAACTAGGCGTCAGCTGATGGATGTTGGATGCTCTATGTCCAACCTTTGGTAGTTCCTTTATGTCAAAGCCATTTTTAACTGTTTTCAAATGTTGCTAATGATCAGAGACAATTACAAAAAAAGTGCAAATATGTTTTAAAACATATTTAAGTGACAGAAATTAAACATAAATATTATGATCAAGGAATACAAACGTCCCATTTAAACCATAAAATTAGCAGCAGAATTAGGCCATTCAGCCCATCGAGTCTGCTCCTCCATTTGATCATTGCTGATCTATTTTTTCCTGTCAACCCCATTATCATGCCTTCCTTGTGGAACCTTTGACACCCTTAATAATCAAGAGCCGATTTAAAAATACCCAATGACTTGGCCTCCACTGCTATCTGTGGCAATGAACTCCACAGATGCACCACACACTGGTTAAAGAAATGCTTCTTGCTTTCATTCTAATTTTAACGTCATTTGAATGTACCTTTTCAGTTATATTGGCAACACCATTCAAGCTGGCTACATAAGCTCGCTTACATTAAGTGCCCCAAATCCCGCATCTGCAGCTCCCCCCCCCCCCCCCATGTTCTGAATGGTGCCAGAACAACAACCTTGTTCTCAATGTAAGTAAAACCAAGGCACCGATAGTTAACTTTAGAAGAGGAAGGCTGAAGATCCACAAACCTGTCTTCATCGAGGAACGGTGTTGGAGAGAGTCAACCACTTCAAGTTCCTGGGTTTGCATATCTCTGAAGGTCTGTCCTGGATCCAGCACATTGATGCAATCATAAAGAGAGCCCGTCAACACCTCTACTTCATTAGGAGACTCGATATGTCGAAGGAGATTCGGTATGCCGATGAATACTCTCTTGACGTTGTACAGGTATGCAGTCGAGAGCATATTGACTGGTTGCATTACGGCTTGGTTTGGCAACCTGAACGCCCGGGAATGAAGGAGATAACAAAAAGTTGCGAACGCAACCTAGTTCATCATGGGTACCCACCATCAAAGGGATCTACAGGAAGCTCTGCCTCAAAAAGGCACCCAGCATCATCAAGGACCCACACCGCCTTGAGGCCGGTTCTCTGGATACTTTCAAGAGAGAGCTAGATAGGGCTCTTAAAGATTGCGGAGTCAGGGGATATGGAGTGAAGCCAGGAACGGGGTACTGATTGGGGATGATCAACCATGATCACATTGAATGACACTGCCGGCTCGAAGGGTCGAATTGCCTACTCTTGCATCTATTGTCTATTGTCTATTGACCACAGTATCGTTTCACTCCTGCCATCGTGAAGAAGGTATTGGAGCCTGAAAACCGTAAAGTTCAGGTTCAGGTTCAGCTTCTCAAAAACCATCAGGCTATTGAACACCATGAACACCAAAATCTGAATGACAAACTGCCTGAATTGCACTAGGGACTTTGGGCTTTGTGTTTGTTTTTGCACAATATATTTTTTAATTGCTATAACTTTTTATTGCTTATTATATATCTACTGATCACTAGGTTTATATACGCGTTGTTGCTGTAAGTAAGAATTTAATTGTTCCGATTTGGGACATTTTCTTTTCAGTTTTAGAGATACAGCACAGAAAATTAGCCCTCGGCCCACTGATTCCGCGCCGACCAGCGTTCACCCCGTACACTAGCACTATCCTACACAGTTGAGACAATTTTACCATTACCGAATTATCAAAGCCAATTAACCTACAGATCTGTACGTCCTTGGAGTATGGGAGAAAACCAGCGCACCCGGAAAAAACCTACGCGATCACAGGGAGAGCGAACAAACTCCATACAGGCAGCACGAGTAGTCAGGATCGAACCCGGATCTCTGGTGCTGTAAGGCCGAAACTCTACCACTGCGCCACTGTGTGCTACCACAATGTTATATGACATATGACAACAAAACACTTTTGATTGACTCTCTTTCCTATATTCTCATTGAATCAGGAAGGAGCAGACTATGTACTGCAGAAAGCCAGTGCTTTTCCAAAAAACATCTTTGCTTACTTTCTGCCATATTTATGTCTAATGTTCTGTAAAGCAGCTGTAGAGATGATGGTCATTATTTACTCTGCTGCAGTTTGTGAATGATATTTGATTTTTTGGCTTCATTATTCAGTGGCAAAATGTGTAATTATGAAATGGATTAACTTACTTCTCCTGCTTTAGGTCTGTCTTTAATGCTGTCCGAGAATTACATTTCCTAATTCTTTCTATCGAAAAGAAAGTCAGCTTGGGTAAAGGAAATTTTGAATTAATTTTCAAAAATCGCATTTGTCAAATTTGGCCCAGATTAAGTTTCTGCTTTTAAAGTAATTTCTGAATCCAATAATATTATCTATTTTACTTCCACCGCAGATCCTTCAATTGCTCTGCTGTTTGCACCTTTGCCACAATTTAAGAAGACAGAAGGTGTGCAGTATTCAGTCAATGCATGTTACAGAAAGGACTATGTTCCAGTATTACATATTCGAAACGCCAGGTAATGAATCATCTGATGATTTATGATAATTATACATTTGGATGTAAACATAGTTTCTTGACTCATTTTGTAGCTGCTAGCAAGATAGAACAAAGATACACTATTTACACTATTTAATGCCTTTCATGTCCCACGACACTTCAAAGAATTTTAAACATAACTATTGACTTTTAAAGGGATGTTTAAGAAGGAACTGTAGATGCTGGAAAATCGAAGGTAGACAAAAATGCTGGAGAAACTCAGCAGGTGAGGCAGCATCTATTGACTCCATTCAAGGACCCAAGCAGTCTTTCCAGGTGCGGCAGAGGTTCACCTGCATCTCCTCCAACCTCATCTATTGCATTCGCTGCTCTAGATGTCAGCTGCTCTATATCGGTGAGACCAAGAGTAGGCTTGGCGATCACTTCGCCGAGCACCTCCGCTCGGTTCGCAATAACCAACCTGGTATCCCGGTGGCTCAGCACTTCAACTCCCCCTCCCATTCCGAATCCGACCTTTCTGTCCTGTGCCTCCTCCATGGCCAGATTGAGGGCCGCCGGAAATTGGAGGAGCAGCATCTCATATTTCGCTTGGGCAGTTTGCACCCCAGCGGTATGAACATTGACTTCTCTAATTTCAGGTAGTCCCTACATTCTCCTCCCCTTCTCAACTCTCCCTCTGGCTCCACCTCTTCCTTTCTTCTTCCCCCCACCCCCCCCTCCACCTTCACATCAGTCTGAAGAAGGGTCTTGACCCGAAATGTTGCCTATTTCCTTCGCTCCATAGATGCTGCCTCACCTGCTGAGTTTCTCCAGCATTTTTGTCTACTTTTAAAGGGAGTTCACTTTGGCTAGTCAGTCAAATATAGCAGTCCATTTCTTTGATCTCGTCATATTAATGGTGTCATAAATGTTGACAATGACATGGGAGAACTCCAAAACTTCTCAAATAATCCTATGGATTTTTTGCTGAGAAAACAACGTGTGCATTCAAACTGTATTTGCACATTTATTTTCTGACACATTTAAGTGATCACCTGCCAACGTTTTTACTGAAACTCACCATACAGTTTGATTGCATTGTTCTTGTGGGAGAATTGCGTTGGGACATTCAAACAATGACTGCACTTGAGCATCTTAGGTTGAGAGATATAATTGAGAGATATGGTTGAGAGATATGGTTGAGATACTTTCTTTCTTTGCTACCATCTTTGGTTATTAGTTTCTGCTGCAATGGTGTGAAGGAAAGCACCCCTAGACGTTCATAACTGGCCTTATCTTTTGTTTCTGGATACTTGCACTTATTAGAACACGTTTGATAGTAATGTTATGACCCCCCAGGAATAGAATCAAGACTGATTTATAAAGATTTATAATTTTTTAAGTTTATACTTGTATATTATAATAATTTACAAAGATTGTCAGGTGCAAATATTTTCATTCATGTTTTTAAAAATGGTGTGCTTTTCAGCCTGTCAGCTTATGTGATTAGCAGTAGAGGGCACTAAAAATCCCTTCCACAAGATTTTGAATTCAGTTGAAGATTTTCACACAGAGAATTGTGAGTCTGTGGAATTCTCTGCCTCAGAGGGTGGTGGAGGCCAGTTATCTGGATACTTTCAAGAGAGAGGGCTCTTAAAGATAGCGGAGTCAGGGGATATGGGGAGAAGGCAGGAACGGGGTACTGGTTGGGGATGATCAGCCATGACCTCATTGATTGGCGGTGCTGGCTTAAAGGGCCCAATGGCCTACTCCTGCATCTATTGTCTATCGTCTATTAATTCATGAAATGCAACAGGGGATGGAAAAAATGGTGGAACAAAATAGTCTGATATTTATAATTTTTAAGGCTGACTTTGAATATGCCATGCCATATGCAGTATCAATTCACAAGCTACCTTACTGTACATATTGTGTTGCCTTTTACCCAATATATACAAGTACTCTCCAGGTTTCAAATGCCTGACTTTTGTGCAGCCCCTACAGATAAGCAAGCTTTTGGGAGACCGGCGGGATGGATTTGCTGGCTGTAGTGGGGCTGCAGGCATCTTCTGCCACATGGGTACTTGACTAATGGCAATATCATTGCATCCTGCAGAAACATCTGAATGATGGAGTTAAATGCCCTGTTTTAACTATACCTTGATTGTGGTTGGCCTATGAGGCATATATTATTAAAGAGGTAATAATAGGGCATTTGGATAGTAGTAAAATGATTAGTCTAAGTCAACATGGATTTATGAAAGGGAAATTATGCTTGACTAATCTTCTGGAATTTTTTGAAGATGTGACAAGTAAAATGGATGAAGGGGAGCCAGTGGATGTAGTGTATCTAGACTTTCAGTAAGTCTTTGATAAGGTCCCGCACGGGAGACTGGTGACTAAAATTAGAGCACATGGTATTGGTTGGAAGACAGGAAGCAAAGAGTAGGAGTGAACAGGTCCTTTTCAGAATGGCAGGCACAGGTGAGTGGAGTGCCGCAAGGTTCGGTGTTGGGGCCGCAACTGTTTACCATATATATTAATGATTTGGAAGAGGGAATTAGGAGCAACACTAGCAAGTTTGCGGATGACACAAAGCTGGGTGGCAGTGTGAACTGTGAAGAGGATGTTAGGAGGTTGCAGGGTGACCTGGACAGGTTGAGTGAGTGGGCAGATGCGTGGCAGATGCAGTATAATATAGATAAATGTGAGGTTACCCACTTTGGCGGCAAAAAAAAAGGGGGCAGATTATTATCTTAATTAGGTTAGGTAAGGGGGAGGTGCAGCGAGACCTGGGTGTCCTTGCACACCAGTCACTGAAAGTTGGCGTGCAGGTACAGCAGGCAGTGAAGAAAGCTAATGGAATGTTGGCCTTCATAACAAGAGGATTTCAGTATAGGAGTAAAGAGGTTCTTTTGCAGTTGTATAGGGGTCTGGTAAGACCACATCTGGAGTATTGTGTTCAGTTTTGGTCTCCTAATTTGAGGAAGGACATCCTTGTGATTGAGGCAGTGCAGCGTAGGTTCACGAGATTGATCTCTGGGATGGCGGAAAGATTGAAAAGACTAAGCTTGTATTCACTGGAGTTTAGAAGGATGAGGGCGGATCTTATAGAAACATATAAAATTATAAAAGGACTGGACAAGCTAGATGCAAGAAAAATGTTCCCAATGTTGGGCGAGTCCAGAACCAGGGGTCACACTTAGAATAAAGGGGAGGCCATTTAAGACTGAGGTGAGAAAAAACTTTTTCACCCAGAGAGTTGTGAATTTGTGGAATTCACTGCCCTCTGTGGCAGGGGAGGCCAAATCACTGGATGGATTTAAGAGAGAGTTAGATAGAGCTCTAGAGGCTAGTGGAATCAAGGGATACGGGGAGAAGGTAGGCATAGGTTATTGATTTGGAACGATCAGCCATGATCACAATGAATGGCGATGCTGGCTCGAAGGTCCAAATGGCCTCCACCTGCACCTATTTTCTATGTTTCTATGTTTGAGGCTACAGGTCAGGATAGATACTCTGATGTAACCTGGGGAGGAACTGCATTTATGATTTTGTTTTTAAACGGAGCCAGTTGCTGGGATTGCACATCACAGAAGGAATTACGTGAATCTCTTCAACAGTTGTCATTATAGTTGTCACAAATTGCCCCCATCATTATCTCACGGGCATTAACTTCTTCGTGTCAGCTCAAGCAGAGTTCGAATGGATAAAAGACTCCAGTGACATTTTGGTATAGCTGGGTAAATATAATGTCCAAGTCTTTAGCAAGAAACTGTACATAGTTGTAGTATGCTTGGAAGTGAATATTCTGAGATGAGCATCTCCTGGGAGATGCATATTAATGAATATTGATGAATATTAAATTTCCTGGAAGAACGCACAATGAACCAGGGGCCACAGTCTTAGAATAAAGGGGAAGCCATTTAAGGCTGAGGTGAGAAAAAACGTTTTCACCCAGAGAGTTGTGAATTTGTGGAATTCCCTGCCACAGAGGGCAGTGGAGGCCAAGTCACTGGATGGATTTAAGAGAGAGTTAGATAGAGCTCTAGGGGCTAGTGGAATCAAGGGATATGGGGAGAAGGTAGGCACGGGTTATTGATTGGGGACGATCAGCCATGATCACAATGAATGGCGGTGCTGGCTCGAAGGGCCGAATGGCCTTCTGCACCTATTTTCTATGTTTCCATCTATGTTTCTATGTTTCTCCATAAAACAATTGAACTCCTCAGATTTCCTTATTCTCAGAAAATTCAGAGGCTAATTTAAGGTTAGAGCATACTGTAGAAGTTGGGAGGTCATATTGCAGTTGTATAAGATGTTGGTGAAATTGCATTTAGAATATTGTGTTCAGTTCTGGGCACCATGTGATAGGAAAGATATTGTCAAGCTTGAAGGGGTTCAGAAAAGATTTACGATGATGTTGCCAGGACTAGAGGGTGTGAGCTATAGGGAGAGGTTGAGTAGGCTGGACTCTATTCCATGGATCGCAGGAGGATGAGGGGGAATCTTATAGAGGTGTTCAAAATCATGAGAGGAATAGATCGGTTAGATACACAGAGTCTCTTGCCCAGAGTAGGGGAATCGAGGACCAGAAGACATAGGTTCAAGTTGTAGGGGAAAAGATTTAATAGGAATCTGAGGGAGAAACTTTTTCACACAAAGGGTGGTGGGTGTATGGACCAAGCTGCCAGAGGAGGTAGCTGAGGCTGGGACTATCCCATCGTTTAAGAAACAGTTAGACAGGAACATGGATAGGACAGGTTTGGAGGGATATGAGCCAAACGTAGGCAAGTGGGGCTAGTGTAGCTGGGACATTGTTGGCCGTGTGGGCAAGTTGGGCCGAAGGGCCTGTTTCCACACTGTATCACTCTGTGACTCTATGATTCTAAGGTAGCCAAAGAATTATTGAAAATAATTTAGGCTTTGCTCATAGAACAAATATTTATCTCTTTCCAAATCTTTTTACATATTTTGGATTTTCGAAGGGATTGACATGATAGGCTGTGGAAGGTTTAAATGTAGACATGCATATATTTTCACCAGGCCATAAAATATATTTTAGTTATGATTTTTCCAACTCATCCTACTGATGTTACAGTGTACAATTTTGAGTCTGATATTGGAAAACAAAGATCCTGTACTTTGCAAAGAAATGATAATGAGAACATTTGCTTTGAAATATCTGTAAAATGCCTTTGGTTGAAGTCTTTGTAGATTATAATGTAAATACCATGAAATCGTTTATGAAAAAGGATTGAGTATTTCTGAACTGAGATCTTTGGATCACCAGGATAGAGGATCATGATGATATCGCTCCCATCTTCAATGAAATGACTGACACATTGAGGACCACTTATGGTGAATACTTCCTTGCAGAATTAATAGAAGCTCAAGATGAAACAAATCATGCTGCTGTCTGTGAGGTTGGTATTTTGCCTTTCAAGTGGATTTTTTTGGCTTTTTTGTCATGCTCATAAACAACATCTGAAGCGAAATTATATTGTCTGTGCTTCTAATTTCATTCTGCATTGTGGATATGGTTACACTACATAACAAATGTAAACCACTGAAATGGGCTATAGAAAAGGTGCTCCAATGGATAGAATGAAGAATTTTAGATCATACTGTGTAGAAATGGAGTGGGTAATATTGTTTAGCAGCTGCCACTATGCAAAACAAGGAGGAAAACAATATATATTATTTGCTCCTCACAAAATGACTTTTACAGTCATTATGGTTGCAATGTTGCAGCTTCCAACTTTTCTTTTTATTCACTTACTGGATACAGATTGACCAGTGAGACCAATATCTACTGGCCATCTTTTATTCCCCATGAGAGGATGTGTTGGATTGGTGGTCAAACAGTACCTTGCTATGTTGTAGATAATAAAAGGTACAGTCCAAATGTAAGAACATAAGAATCAGAAGCAGAAATAGACTGCAACCGCAAGAAATGCAACACCTGTCCCTTCACCTCCCCCCTCGACTCCATTCAGGGACCCAAGCAGTCGTTCCAGGTGCGACAAAGGTTCACCTGTATCTCCTCCAACCTCATCTACTGCATCCGCTGCTCTAGATGTCAGCTGATTTACATCGGGGAGACTAAGCGTAGGTTGGGCGATCGTTTCGCCGAACACCTCCGCTCAGTCCGCAATAACCTACCTGAACTCCCGGTGGCTCAGCACTTCAACTCCCCCTCCCATTCCCAATCCGACCTCTCTGTCCTGGGTCTCCTCCATTGCCAGAGTGAGCAACAGCGGAAATTGGAGGAACAGCACCTCATATTCCGTTTGGGGACCTTGCGTCCGGATGGCATTAACATTGAATTCTCCCAATTTTGCTAGCCCTTGCTGTCTCCTCCCCTTCCTTAACCCTCTAGCTGTCTCCTCCCACCCTCCCATCCGCCCTCGGGCTCCTCCTCCTCCTCCCCTTTTCCTTCCTTCTCCCCCCCCCACCCCCCATCAGTCTGAAGAAGGGTTTCGGCCCGAAACGTCGCCTATTTCCTTCGCTCCATAGATGCTGCTGCACCCGCTGAGTTTCCCCAGCAATTTTGTGTACCTGCAGAAATAGGCTACTTTGCTCTTGGTGTCTGCTCCAGTATTCAATTAGATCATAAGATCATGAGACATAGGAGCAGAATTTGGCCATTTGGCTCATTGATTCTGCTCCACCATTCAATTATGGTCGATCTTTTTCTCCCTCTCAACCTCATTCTGTCTTCTCCCTGTAGCCTTTGGTGCCCTTACTAATGAACAAGACATGCCAATGAAGTAACAAGATCATGGTTGATCTTACACCTCATAACCACTTTCCTGCACTACTCAATGTCCCTTGATTCACTCAATATTTCAGAATCCACGGGTCCCTGTATGGAATATGTTCAGAGAAGTGGCCTCCACAGACCTATTAGATAGAAGACTCTAAACCTCCATTATTTTTAGGCTCTGGCCTCTGTTCTACCCCATTCTGAGGAAAAGTTTATTCCCACTTCTTCCTTTTCAATCCTAAAAATGTTATGCGTCTCATAAGACCACCTCTCATTATTTTAAACTCCACAGAGCATAGAGCTGTCCACTTAATCTGCCATCATAACACTTTCCCGGCAGCCCAGCAATCAATCTTGTGAATCATGTCGTGCCAGGGAAATTCACACAGTCAGAAATTAAATAGCAAACCCTGCATAATGTGCTTCATCCTTATTGGCATGCATGCTCATTTGTGCATGTAGACCTATGTTGTCAAGGCCACTCAAGTCATGTGCAAATATCTTCTCACTGTAAAATGTGCTAGGAGCATCTGTTTAAATCCTTTAGATAAGAAGTTTGTTGGATTGTTTACCTATCAAGTTTTTCCATTTACAAATATATTGGAAATGCCCACAAAATGTATTTTTTTAAATGTAGACATGCAACAGAACCAATAATTTAATCATGCTTTTAATGTGGCATGCAGGTAAACAACATGGCAGTGGGATTCATGAGCGTGTGCAGTGAAGTGAACGTTAAATTACTAAACAGCTGCTTTGATTTGCGCCCATTTCATGGTTTTTGTAAATTTCTTCTTGTGAAAGAGAATAGTCCTCCAGAAATCATAGAGTCACCAGGTATGAAGGTTCATTTATTCCCAAAACCTCGAAGTAAAATTGTCTACTGATATTTCTGTTATTTTATTGCCCATTCCAATTATCAAAATATGAACGATAGTCCAAAATGATGATTAAAATATTTGAAAACTTGCCATTTTCAATGTTATAGATCTGTAGTTGATATTGGAAGATACAGCAGATAAATATGTAGCTAGAGAGGTGGTGAAGGGAGGAGGTATTCAAATTTGTGGAGCATTAGCACTCCTACAAACTGGGCAGGTTATTCTTGGGCAGGACTAGGAACAGGGTCCTCCAGAGATGTTTGCTGGTGGGCTTAGAGGGCTTAAATTAAAATCTGAGACAGAGGAAGGGAAAAGGAGAGAAATGAAAGGTAGAAAAGGATATAGAGTATGCCATTTAGAACCAAGATCAGGAACCCAAAAGGCAATAATCATACAGTTACAGAGCTATATAGCAGGGCAACAGGCCCTTCGGCAAACCTTATCCATGTCGACCAAGTTGGCATTCTGGTTTAGTCCCATTTGCCTGCATCAGGCACATATTTGCCTGAACCCTTCCTATTCATATATCTGTCCAAATCACTTTTGAAAGTCATAATTGTATCTATTTCCATAGCTTCTTCTGGTAGCTCATTTGAGACACGGACTACCCTCTGATTAAAATGAGTCCTTCTTAAATCGCTTCCTTCTGATCTTAAATCTATGTGAATCGTTTCTACATCCTTTCCAACAACGACATCCTTCTTATAGCTGGACAATCAGAACTGCACAAAGTACACCGAGTGTGGTCTCACCAATTGAGTTAGAGATGATGGCAATACACTAACAATTGAGATTACACACATGGAAGATGTTAATCTTAATTTCACTTTGCACAAAATTACAGTAACAAAAACCTGCCTTTACAGTAGGCATGAGAATAGCTGAAGATCCTTCTCAGAAGTACAAAAGGGACGGTTACACCTTTAACTAGAAGGGGACCAATGTTCTGGCAAGCAGATTTGCTAGAGCTCCACTTGTGGGTTTAAACTAAATAGTGGGGAGGGGGAGGGAGGGGAGGGGAGGGATTGACAAATTGGGAGTATAAAGATGTAGTTGAAGGCGAAGTGAGTACAGGAAAAGTTACAAAGACTCCCGAATTAATGGGAAGGAAAGTTCGTGAAGGGATAAGAGAGTAAGGTCAGGGCCAATTGCGAGCGGTGCGAGAGGGGAGGTGAATACCGAAGTTAAAGTGTTGTATATGAATGCGCGAAGTATAAGAAATATAGTGCACGGGCTTGAGGCTCAGTTAGAATTTGGCAAGTATGATGTTGTGGGAATTACAGAGACATGGCTGCAAGAGGGCCAGGGATAGGAACTGAATATTCAAGGGTATACCTCCTATCGAAAAGACAGACAGGTGGCCAGAGGGGATGGGGTAGCTTGTTGGTCAGTCCCTTGCAAGGGGTGACATTGACACAGAAGATGTGGAGTCAGTATGGATAGAACTAAGGAATTGTAAGGGTAAAAAGACCCTAACGGGACTTATCTACAGGCCCCCAAAACAGTAGCCTGGATATAGGGTGCAAGTTGAATCAGGAGTTAAAATTGTCATGTAGTAAAGATAATGCGACGGTTGTTATGGGAGATTTCAACATGCAGGTAGACTGGGAAAATCAGGTTGGTCCTGGACCCCAAGAAAGGGAGTTTGTGGAGTGCCTCCGTGATGGATTCTTAAAACAGCTTGTATTAGAGGCTACGAGGGAGAAGGCAATTCTGAATTTAGTGTTATGTAATGAACTGGATTTGATAAAGGAACTTGAGGTAAAGGAGCCATTAGGAGGTAGTGACCATAATATGGTCATGTTTAATCTACCATTGGAGAGGTTGAAGGGTAAATCGGAGGTGTCAGTGTTACAGTTGAATAAAGGGGACTATGGAGCCATGAGGGAGGAGCTGGCCAAAGTTGACTGGAAAGATACCCTAGCAGGGATGACAGTGGAACAACAATGGCAGGTATGTCTGGGAATAATGCAGAAGGTACAGGGTCAGTTCATTCCAAAGAGGAAGAAAGATTCCAAGGGGAGTAAGGGGTGACCGTGGCTGACAAGGGACAGTATAAAAATAAAAGAGAAGAAGTACAACGTAGCAAATATGAGCGGAGGATTGGGTAATGATTAAGGAGCAACATAAGATAACTAAAAAGGCAATACAGGGAGAAATGATGAGGTATGAAGGTAAGCTAGCCAAGAATATAAAGGAGGATAGTAAAAGCTTCTTTAGGTATGTGAAGAGGAAAACATTAGTTAAGACCAAAGTTGGACCCTTGAAAAAGGTGAATTTATTATAGGGAACAAGGAAATGGCAGATGAGTTGAACAGGTACTTTGGATCCACCTTCACTAAGGAGGACACAAACAATCTTCCCGATGAACTAGTGGCCAGAGAATCTGGGGTGACGGAGGAAACGAAGGAAATCCACATTAGGCAGGAAATGGCGTTGGGTAGACTGATGGGACTGGGCTGATAAATCCCCAGGGCCTGATGGTCTGTATCCCAGGGTACTTAAGGAAGTGGCTCTAGAAATCGTGGACGCACTGGTGATAATTTTTCAATGTTCTATAGATTCAGGATCAGTTCCTGTGGATTGGAAGGTAGCTAATGTTATTCCCACTTTTTATGAAAGGCGGGAGAGAGAAAACAGGGAATTATAGACCAGTTAGCCTGACATCGGTGGTGGGGAAGATGCTGGAGTCAATTATAAAAGATGAAATAGCGGCACATTTGGATAGCTGTAACAGGATCGGTCCGAGTCAGCATGAATTTACGAAGGGGAAATCATGCTTGACTAATCTTCTGGAATTTTTTGAGGATGTAACTAGGAAAATGGATAAGGGAGAGCCAGTGGATGTAGTGTACCTGGGCTTTCAGAAAGCATTTGGTAAGGCCCCGCATAGGAGATTAGTGGGCAAAATTAGCTCACATAGTATTGGGGGTAGAATGTTGACATGGATAGAAAATTGGTTGGCAGACAGGAAACAAAGAGTAGGGATTAACGGGTCCCTTTCAGAATGGCAGGCAGTGGCTAGTGGGGTACCGCAAGGCTCGGTGCTGGGACCACAGCTGTTTACAATATACATCAATGATTTAGATGACGGGATTCAGAGTAACATTAGCAAGTTTGCAGATGACACAAAGCTGAGTGGCAGTGTGAACTGTGAGGAGGATGCTATGAGAATGCAAGGTGACTGGGACAGGTTGGGTTAGTGGGCTGATGCATGGCAGATGCAGTTTAATGTGGATAAATGTGAGGTTATCCACTTTGGTGGCAAAAACAGGAAGGCAGATTAATATCTAAATGGTGTCAAGTTGGGGAAAAGGGGAAGTACAACGGGATCTGGGGGTCCTTGTTCATCAGTCAATTTGATACGATGGCACTTTATTGTCATCTCGATGAAAGTTAGCATGCAGGTACAGCAGGCAGTGAAGAAGGCGAATGGCATGTTGGCCTTCATAGCAAGAGGAGTTGAGTATAGGAGCAGAGAGGTCCTTCGGCAGTTGTATAGGGCCCTAGCGAGACCATACCTGGAATATTGTGTGCAGTTTTGGTCCCCTAATTTGAGGAAGGACATTCTTGCTATTGAGGGAATGCAGCGTAGGTTTATAAGGTTGAATTCCCATGATGGCGGGACTGTCAATGCTGAGAGAATGGAGTGGCTGGGCTTGTATACTCTGGAGTTTAGAAGGATGAGAGGGGATCTTATTGAAACATATAAAATTGTTAAGGTTTGGACACGCTAGAAGCAGGAAACATTTTCCCAATGTTGGGGGAGTCCAGAACCAGGGGCCACAGTTTAAGAATAAGTGGTTGGCCATTTAGAACGGAGGCGAGGAAACACTTCTTTACACAGAGAGTTGTGAGTCTGTGGAATTCTCTGCCTTAGAAGGCGGTGGAGGCTGGTTCTATGGATACTTTCAAGAGAGAGCTAGATAGGCCTCTTAAAGATAGCGGAGTCAGGGATATGGGGAGAAGGCAGGAATGGGGTATTAATTAGGGATGATCAGCCATGATCACATTGGCTCGAGGGGCTGAATGGCCTACTCCTGCACATATTGTCTATTGTCTATTGTCTATCCTTAATGAGAGCATAACTAGACAAAATCTGGCACCAAGAAAAAGGAGAAGTTAATTTTGATGACCAAAATCTTGGCCAAAGAGGCATTTTAATAGCCCTGTCCCACGGTATGAGTTCATTCCAAGAGTTCTCCCGAGTTTAAAAAAAAATCAAACTCGGGGTAAGAACAGAGAATTAACGTGGCGGTACGTCAGAGCTCAGGGACGTCTCTTAGCGGCTCATAATGCTAACGGCAGGTACTCGAGAAGACTCGCTAATGGCAGGTAAGCACGGGAAGACTCGTGAAGATTTTTCAACACGTGGAAAAATGTCCACGAGAGCCCAGAGTACCGACTAGTGGCCATTACCGTAAAACCCTGAGTTCGAATCAGGGCAAACTTGGGAGAGCTCTTGGAATGAACTCGTACCGTGGGACAGGGGTTTATGGCAGATAAAGAATGGGACGTGGAAGAAAAGTCTGAGGACCATTCAGCTTTGAGTACCCTATAAGCCAGAGAACTGAAAGTAACTTGCTCGTCGCGATATTTACTCTATTATGTGGAATTAAGGCGGCTTGGAAGGGGTGGAAGCTAATGTGTTATGTTGGCATAAACCAGTATTATTTGATTGCAAGCAAGCATATCCATATTTTCACTGTTCTGACTCACTATGGCTAATCTACTTTTCCATTGACAGCAAAGGAAATTATTACACCTACAGAGCCTGAAGATAATGCAGAAAGAAAGGTATTTATCTTTATTTTTTAAAAATCCCAGAACCAGGAATATACCTTTAGGTAGGGAATTTCTTGGGTCACACGTGTTAAATTTCTCTACCTATGTGATTGAAATGCATTGCGACTTAGTATTTTTAATGATCTAATCTGGAGTATTTAATTTCTGCAATGATCATAGTATTATTTATCCATTTTTCTGTATCGTGAATTGCTAATTTGAGCAAGGACATCCTTATGATTGAGGCAGTGCAGCCTAGGTTCACGAGATTGATCCCTGGGATGGCAGGACTGTCATATGAAGAAAGATTGAAAAGACTAGGCTTGCATTCACTGGAGTTTAGAAGGATGAGGGGATATCTTATAGAAACATATAACATTATAAAAGGACTGGTTGCAGGAGAAATGTTCCCAATTTTGGGTGAGTCCCTCATCCTTGCTATATTTTATATTATTGGCTATCTTAACTTCATACTTCATCTTTTCTCCCTGAATTGCCTTTTTAGTTACCTTCTGTTGTACTTTAAAAGCTTCCCAATCCTCTGGCTTCCCACTAATTTTTTCTATGTTATACGCCTTCCCTTTTAATTTTTTACTGTCTTTGACTTCCCTTGTCAGCCACCGTCACCTCATTCTCCCCCTAGAATCTTTCTTCCTCTTTGGAATGAATAGATCCTGCACCCTCCGAATTGTTCCCAGAAATTTCCTGCCATTGCTGTTCCACCGTCATTTTTGCTGGGGTCCCTATCCAGTCAACCTTGGCCAGCTCCTCCCTCATGCCTCTTTGCACAATACTGACACATCCTGTTTCACCCTCTCCCTCTCAAATTGCAGGTTAAATCTAATCATTGTTTTTTCTGGAGGGTCAGAGACTGAGAAAAAAAACCCGATAGAA
This sequence comes from Amblyraja radiata, assembly GCF_010909765.2. Lineage (NCBI taxonomy): Eukaryota > Metazoa > Chordata > Chondrichthyes > Rajiformes > Rajidae > Amblyraja > Amblyraja radiata. The sequence goes on from NC_045963.1 coordinate 69,325,660, forward strand.
GTTTATAAAATAATGAGAGGCATACAAAATACTTTTATCAATGGGCAATGCCTATTGAGAAAAAATATACTGTTAAAAATGTGAGCAATTCCAGCATATCTATGCATGGTTTGTCATACTTTACCTGTTCTTTCAGCAGGAAGAAATTATCATCCAGGATGAAACTGCCAGAGAATCAGACAGTAATGGTGTAAACCAACCGACTGAAAAAGCAAGAACCAGCCGAGTGGTTTCCCCCCGTTTAACAGATGCAGATAATGTTTTTTGCATACAGTTGTTCTGCATAGATGAGAAATATGAATCAAGGCAAGTTCCGGGATCATGTAAATTGTAATACAGTTAAAATGACTCACAATCCCTTGTGGATTTGAAATAGAAAAACGTAAGTAAAGTTTCAAGAAGTGGGGCATGTTTGAGGCAGTAAAAGGCAGAACAGAAGAAAGGTGTAGGGTACGGGGAGGTGAGAGACCCACATGGCACCAGAACCAGCAACAGGATTAAATGACGTTATAGTTTAGTTTGTATGAAGCAAAGGAAATAGGCAACGTTTTGGGTCGAGACCCTTCTTCAGAAGAAGGGTCTCGACCCGAAACATTGCCTATTTCCTTCGCTCCATAGATGCTGCCTCACCCGCTGAGTTTCTCCAGCATTTTTGTCTACCTTCGATTTTCCAGCATCTGCAGTTCCTTCTTAAACATCATAGTTTAGTTTAGTTCATTTTGGAGATACAGTGCAAAAACAGGCCCTTTGGCCCTTCAAGTCCACACCTATCAGTAATCATTTTACACCGGCACTGCCCTGCACACTAAGGACAATTTACAATCTTTACCGAAGCCGATTAACCTACAAACCTGTATGTCCTTGGGATGTGGGAGGAAACCGGGGAATACCCACACGGTCACAGGGAGAATGTACAAACAGCACTCGTTGTCAGGATCGAATATGGGTGTCTGGCGCTGTAAGGCAGCAACATTACCGCTGTGCCATCGTGCCATCCTAAAGGACAGCTTGAAATTATTCCAGTGATGTGGCTATATGAAGCCAAGGTGGCTTAGGATGAGGCTTTAAAATTTGTCCTTCTAGAGATCAACAGATCAAGGACTGAATAAATATCTTCTAGTAATATGAATAAGCAATGTCTTGCCTAAACCTGATAATTTATCTGCTTCACTGCTGATTGTAGTGCTTGTTGTGTATCACTACTTGCTATGATTGATTGGCTGCAAGTATCAGATGTGGAACAAATATGGGGAGCTGTGCAAAAGCCTCATATATCAGCTGTGACTTAGCCTTACTTTTGAGGCAGGAGATTGTGAATTCCAGAAACGTTTGCACACAACCCCCTAATGCTGACATTAATTTATCTTACTGAGAAAATGCTGCTTTGTCAGAGATGCCATTTTGCAGGTTAAATTAAACCAAGGCACCATGTTTTCTCTTATGTGGGTAACGTCCTCATAGTACTATTTTGAAGAATACCAGGAAAATTATCACTGTCTTTACAGCCTTTGTGTGTCCATTAATCAAAATATTATCTGGTGATTATTTCATTGCTTTTTGTGAGATCTTGTCTTGTACAAATTAGCTGTTAAGTTTCCAGTGTAACAACCATTAAAATACCATATTAGAAAGCTATTAGATTCTGAAAGCCACTCTATAAATGGAAGTCTTTTCTGAGGACACAATGGATTAGGGGTGCAAATATATCCGAAGGTTCAGTTTTAAGTCTTGTATGAATAGTACTGGGATAATTTAGTGTGGATCTCCCTTGGAGTGCCATATTGTCTTTTCTCTCATGATTGAATTTATAAGGCCCCGTATCCATTGAGTTGTTCTTCATGATTAAGATGCAACTTAATTTAAATTAGCCTAAATTTACAGCTCGGTGATCCCAATGAGACTTTGAAGGGAAATGAGGCAAGGCTTGTCACAAAAATTACTCAAACATTAGGTTATCTTTTTCCAATAACGTGTATTTTGCATAATTTCTGTACTTTCAAGATTTGTATTGAGGATACGTACTGTATATACAAGTAAACAAGGTAAAAGCAAGATATTAGGTATTTTGGATGACCCAGCTAAGGTTTCTTATCATGACCAGAAGCAGTAAATATGTTGTATTCTTTGTTCACAGGTCTCAGGACTTTTTGCCCTACATATTTAATCTCTATCCAGTAAGTGAGTGGTAAATCATTTTCATGCTTGTTATTCCGAAACCAATGTCATATAATGTAAAGTACAACACCTTGTAAACCTATGACACGGGTGATTTTTATTATGTTAGACTATAAAATAAATCTCAAATCAAAAACAAGAAATATCGGAAACACTCAGCAGGTCAGGCAACATTTATGGAGTAAGAAAGGGGGTTACAATTTGTGTTTGATGACTTTTCTTCAGAACAGATTATAGTGCTTTGTTGAATAATTTCATGCCCTGTCGAGGAACTATGTTGTTTGAAAGTGTATTTAGTGTCGTTATGAATGGATTATTTGTAAAACCTATAGAGTCATATAGGTTGTCTACAGATTTCAATTTTCCAGAAGATTAATATGCACGGATTAACAGTGACTTGGTCATAAGGATTTTGAACTAGCTTATTGATAGAAGATAGAGGGTTGTGGTTGAAGGACAATATTCAGGCTGATGGTCTGAGACCAGTGTAGTTCCGCAGGGATCTGTGCTGGGACCTCTGCCATTTGTGATATATACATAAATGACTTAGGCTTGAATGCAGATGGGTTGGTTAATAAGTTTGCAGGTGACACTAAGATTGCTGGGGTCATGGACTGTGAGGAAGATTGTCAAGGTATACATGCAGGATATAGATCAGCTACAAAAATGGGCAAAGAAATGGCAGATGGAGTTTGGTCTGAGCAAGTTTGGGGTGTTGTACTTTGGGAAGTTGAATGTAAGGCGAAAATATACAATGAAATGCATGTGCCTTAACAGTATTGATGTCCATAGTGATCTTGAGGTCGAAGTTCATAAGCCCCTGAAGGTGGTACCAAAAGTGGATTGAGTAGATAGTACAGAAGGCATAAGGTTTGCTTGTTTTCATAGGTCAGGGTTTGAGTATAAGAGTCAGGAAGTCTTGATGCAGCTCAATGGGGCTTTGGTTAGGATATATTTCGAGTAGTGTGTGCAGTTCCGGTTGCCCCATTACAGAAAGGATGTGGTGGGTTTGGAATGGATTTTTTTCTGGAACACCAGAGGCTGAGGAGAGATCTGATAGATGGTAGTGTGCTGCCATACAGCGCTTTCAGCGCCAGAGATCCATGTTCGATCCCGACCATGGGTGCTGCCTGTTTTTATGTTCTACCCGTGACCATGCGGGTTTTCTCTGAGATCTTCGGTTTCCTCCCACACTCCAAAGACGTACAGGTTTGTAGGCTAATTGGCTCTGTACAAATGTATAAATTGTCCCTAGTGTGTGTAGGATAGTGTTAATATGGGAACTTGTGTGCCGAATGGCCTGTTTCCGCACTGTATCTCTAAACTAAAATAAAGTATATCAAATTATGAGAGACATAAATAGGGTAGACAGTAAGAACAATTTTTCCAGGAGGAAAAAATAATATAACAGAGAGCATAGCTTTAAGTTGAGAGGGGGAACGTTTTTTTTTTAAATGGGCACATTTTTTACACAGGGGGCAGTGAGTGCCTGGAACATGCTGCGGGGATGATAGTGGAGGCAGATATGATAGTGGCATTTAAGAGACATTTGGATAGGCACATGAATATGCAGGAAATGGAGGGATATTGATTATGAGCAGGCAGATAGGTGTTGTCTTGGCATCATGTTCAGCACAGACATTGTGGGCTGATGGGTTTGTTTTGGTGCTGTACCTTTCTATGTTCTATGCTCTATGCTCTAAAGTAAAGAAGTTATGCACCTGTCTCACTTTGGAAACCTGAACGGAAACCTCTGGAGACTTTGCGCCCCGCCCAAGGTTTCCGTGCGGTTCCCGGAGGTTCTTGTCAGTCTCCCTACCTGCTTCCGCTACCTGCAACCTCCGGCAACCACCTGCAACCTCCGGGAACTGCACGGAAACCTTGGGTGGGGCGCAAAGTCGCCAGAGGTTTCCGTTCAGGTTTCCTAAGTGGGACAGGGGCATTACTGATAAATATGTGGAATTTAACACCACTATGAATTGTTGTAACTCAATGTTGCCCCAATGAGCTGTCTTTCACAGGTTCTATATGAAAAGCGTAACTACAATAAATGCAAGGTGCGCAACTACACAACATTACCCATGACAGAAGTTTGCAATTATATTAAAATCATATGTGATGCATCCATTGGGATATTAGGATTCACAATGCATTGAAAGCACATGTTCTCCTTCAGTCTGAAATGGGCTGTCCATTTGTCTTATTTCTCTAGTTGTTTTCTTCGCATCATTAAACCCATGCGTCAAATTCTTACATTCATAACCTCTACAAAAATAACCATTTGTTGTAATTTAGATGCATGTTACATGTGTTTAAACTTAACTCCCAGAGTTTCCAATTTCCACTGAATCTTTCAGTTTGTTGAAACTTTTAAATCCATTATTAATTTGTAATTTTTTTTTGTTACATATGATTACAGGACCGAGACTTTTGCGTTATCACTGTACCTCATGTGGTCCCTGAGTTTCCCTTGTTGAAGGATTTTGTCCGTGTTGTGCCCTACAGCAAGACCACAATACCCCATGAGCTGTATGTCACACATCGTAAAGGTTTGCTCAAGTAAGAAATATTTACAACCTGCTCATATGCTCATTAACTTTATCAAGCAATGGGAGAATGTTGCTTTGGCGAAGCCTACCAACAACTAGAGAGCAGTTCTGAACTGTTATCTACCTAATTGGAGGCTCTTGGACTATTTTTGATCAGACTTTACTAGCTAAATGATATTCATGTTATTACCGTTATCATGTATCTGTACGCTATGGATGTTTCGATTGTAATCATGTATTTTCTTTCCGCTGACTGGTTAGTGCGCAACAAAAGTTTTTCACTGTACCTCAGTACACATGACAATAGACTAAACTCAAACTCCTTTGATGTGATATTAAGTGATATAGACCAATTTCATATGCAATCTATAATCTGTAATGATCACAACCAGGACAACAGTTGAGATAAAATCTGAAAATGTTGGCAATATTCGGTGGGCCAGTCAGCATCTGTGGAATGATAAACATAATTAATGTGTCAGGTGAAACAATTTGTCAGAACTTGGAAAGAGTGAGTGTTTAGTTACAAGAAGGTTGGGGAGTGAAAAATAGGTCAAAGTTAATATCTGTGATAGGAAGGAACCAGGGTTTCTGTTGTGAAAAGCTGTTGATAAATCCATTCTGGTTTATGGCTTAATGAGAGAGTTAGCAAAAGAGAAGACAAGAAAGGAAACAGCAATTGACAGTTCGATTTACAACCTTTTGTTCATGACTGTTTCTATAATAAAAGTTCTATTTGGTGTGCAGAAGCCCAATTGAATTTTTAACACCATGGAACAATTATTTTTAATCTGTCCATCCTGATCCTTGCACCTTGTGGAAACAAGGGATTTGTATTACAGTCCATTACTTTGCCTCTAATTTTCATAATTTCCATTTACACTCCGGAAAAGAACAGCAATATGCACCAAACATTAACTGAGAATGACAAACATTTTGATGCAAGAGAGTAATTTTTTACATCTGTGTTCTGTGACTAATCGTGTGTTATGCAGATTTAAAATTATGTGAAATTATGTTAAAATTGTTGCTATACTATATTTACAGATGTCCCCTATAAAATCCCTATCAGTTGGGTATCTGACATGGTGGGGCTAATAGGTTCATGTTATATTTTTTTGAGGTCTCTTGTCGCCTTTGATCAAGGAATTTAATGATGGTCTAAAGCCTTGAATACAGCTGAATAATGTTGAGGAAAATGACTGAAAAAGAAAATAACTTCCTTCAACAAAATATCATTAGATGAACATTATTTCCGATCATATGTTATTACAAATGCTATCCATGTCATTGGACTAATACTATAATGAACAGATAGCTGCAACCTGGAGTGCCATTTCAGATGCTTATTGAGGTTCTGCTTTCTGAACCTAACAACCATAAATCAATTTATTGAATAGCAGCAGAAGGAGGATTACATTTGACACATGGTTTCAGCCAGATAATAACAATGCTCCTGGGTGAGTATTAATAAATGTCATGGGACTTGTGCTCTTCACAGCAGTGCTTAAAAATCTCGCAAACTCAATGAAATGCTTTTAACTGAGAACAGCGATATTTTATTAAATTGGCCACTACACTGATATAATGAGAAAAGAATGAAAACAAAATGGTAACACCTTGTTACATCTTTTCCTTTCATATAATTTTGAAACAAATGGAAGCTTAAATGTTATTCCAAGCAATAAAACCACTGATTAAGAAGAGATCAAAGGTATTTCTCAAATAGTGATGTAATTCATCCATTATTTAACAAATAATCGACAAGCTTCTGATGGGAGAAGTACTAATCCTATGCACTAATGTAAACTATAGATGATCCAATGCTAAATATATATAGTAATAATAATAATGCATTTTATTTATGGGTGCCTTTCAGGACTCTCAAGGACACTTTACAGATTAAAACAAGCAAATTACAAACATATAAACAAAATGAAACAAAAACAAGCAGTAGTAGGGACAGCAACAATACACAAATCGAAAAGAGAGCAGCGGCAGCTAGTCGTGCTAGCGTTCACTCTCACTTCCGGCAGCCATCTTGGAAACAGAACAATCAAAAACACATTTTAACATGAAAATCCACCACAGTGACTCCTACACACTCCTCACTGTGGTGGAAGGTGAAATAAAGTTCAAGCCCTTTCCCTAGCTCTTCCTCGGTCGTGGGCCTCAAGCCCCGTTGACGGGACGATGTTGACTCGCATAGCCAGCGGCGTTCAGGCTCTCTGCGTCAAGGCGATCCGCTCCTGCATCGGGGGGATGTTCGCTCCCCCGCGGTGGGCGATCGAACCTCGATCGAAAAAGTGTATTTCAGTAGGAAAGGAAATACTACCTCTAAACTCAACTAAACCTCATCTATTACACAAGGGGGATTAACTCAGTCACATTTGATATCAACAGATTAGCTATGATTTTTTTTTCCATGTTTTCTCAATGCTGAGAAGACAGCAATGATCCTTTCCTCGTACCGAAGTGTATTGGGCCCTATCAAGCCCATGCTGACCATCAAGCACTAATTTGCACTAATCCCATAACAATTATACTTAATTCTCTCCACATTCCCATCACCTCCTCCCATATTTTATCATTCACCTACATTTTTTACAGTAGCCAATTAACACACCAACCCACATGGCTCTGGGATGGAGTTAAAAGCACCTGGAGTAAGCACAAGGTCACACAGAAAACCTGCTAACCCAACTGAGACAGCATTGGAGGCCAGGATTTAACCTGGCTTGGTGTGAAGCAGTAGTTCTACTTGTTGTGCAACTGTGCTGTCTAGTAAACTACGCTTTACTTAAACTTTCATTTATTTAGTGACTTTAATGTTGAACGCTGTGACAATGGACCTTCCAAGAACATGCTGAGTTTAGAAAGATCTTCCTCATTGAATCTTACCGAATAGTGAAAGGCCTAGATACAGTGAACGTGGAGAGGTTGTTTCCACTAGTGTGAGTCTAGGATTAGAGGCCATAGCCTCAGAATAAAAGGTTGTACCTTTAAAAGGAATTTCTTTAGTCAGAGGATAATGAATCTGTGGAATTAATTGCCACAGACGGCTGTGGCGACAGTCAATAGATATTTTTAAGGCGAAGATTGTCAGTTTTCACAGATCAGTTCTAAGACAGTTTTAATCCTTTTTTGAATTATTTTGGGTGAATTTAGTCAGTCACCAGTCAGGGTCTCGATCCGAAACGTCACCTATCCATGTTCACCAGATATGATGCCTGATCTGCTGAGTTACCCTAGCACTTTGTGTCCTTTTGTGTATTACTCAGATCCATTACGGTACGACTTGCAACAAGCGATGACACAGAAGAAATTCAACTTCTTGTCCAAAGTCTTGAACTGCAAAGCAGTATTTTAGTTGATTTATATACATATAATCAGAGCCGAAGAGATGAAGTGAGTATTTGATCAATTTGGGTTTTGCTGTTGAAAGCACAATATGTTGTTTAATTTGTAAATTATTATCATTTAATACTGTTATCTAACATTTTTTTAAAGTAAGAAATCCATATCTGAAATATCATTGTATCTGCTGCCTTTAAAAAAAAAAAAAAAATTAGTTTCAGATCTGATACTTCAAGCACTTGAACTTACCTACATTCCAGAGAAAGCTGTAGCAGAAAAGTAACTTCCTGGATCATGGTCTAAAGAAAGGTCCCGACCCGAAACGTCACCTATCCATGTCCTCCAGAGATGCTGCCTGCCCTGCTGTTACTCCAGCACTTTGTGCCTTCCAGGATCATAGTTTGCTTGTACACCCATTCCTTATGCTAAATGAAAGTTGTATTAGTGCTGCCAGTAATAATTCTGTTTGCACTTCGTGAACATTTTAGACCAGGTCCCGTAGCTCAATTAATTATGTTACAGCAGTTAGTAATAAAGTTAATCCTCGTGGATTTTCTTACAAACATTTGTATCCATAGACATTTATTTGGCCATAATAATAAATTGCAGAGGTGCTATACGAATGCTTGAGAAAAATTGAGGGGCTCAGTTAATTCTCCCAAATTGCTCCTGATTAAGGCAGTTTGCTGACTTTATGTTACCTGTTCATTGTCTAATTATGCAGGCAGCCAGTATTAAATGTGAGGTTCTCAACAGGTCAGGCAGCATCTCTGGAGAAAGGGAATAGGTGACGTTTAAGGTCAGAACCTGAAAAGAAGGGTTCCAAGCTGAAATGTCACCTACTCCTTTTCTCCACAGATGCTGCCTGACCAGCTGAGTTACTCCAGCATGTTGTGTCCTTTTTCGGTACAAACCAGCATCTACAGTTCCATCACGCCCTTAACAGTGAGGTTCTTTGGTTCTATATCTCAGAGTGGTGTTGTAATTCACTCAATATCACACGTGGCCAGATCCACTTAGGTAGCCCTTACAACGTATAGGCCATCCACATATCTTAATAATGAGATGCACTGTGGTTCCAAGGAGGATTTTTTCCCCCAAAAAGTTAACTGGAGTGTCATTTAACAAGTAATCTCATTACATGAACTTTGCAGATTTACTGTGTTGGAAGCTATGGGAGAAGGGTGCAAAGAAAGATAAATGCAAAGGACCAGAATGCTAAAAGCCTTTAGACAAACTATATGTAAACAGTGAGAGTATTAGTGATGGTAATCACTTGGTGAAGACCCAATGAGTTGGATGCAATGCCACAGGGAGCTAATTGACCACACTTAAGTTCATGTTATTGGAGCAGAATTAGGCCATTCGGCCATCAAGTAATTAGGCCATTCGGCCATCAAGTCTACTCTGCCATTCAATCATGGCTGATCTATCTTTCCCTCTCAACCCTGTTTATTGATTAGCACAGGTATCAGAGGTTATGGGGAGCAGGCAGGAGAATGGGGTTAGGAGGCAGAGATAGATCAGCTGTGATTGAATGGCAGAGTAGACTTAATGGGCCGAATGGCCTAATTCTACTCCTACCACTTATGACCTTATGACTTATGACTGTATAACCCAATTCTCCTGCCTTCTCATAACCCAATACTAATCATTAATCTGTCAATCTACGCCTTAAAAATATCCATTGACTTGGCCTCCATAGCCATCTGTGGCAATGAATACCACAGTTTCACCACCATCTTTCTAAAGCAATTTCTCCTCATCTCCTTTCTAAAGGTACATCCTTTTATTCTGAGTGTATGGCCTCTAGTTCTAGACTCTTCCACAAAGGATATGGGGGGAAAAGCAGGGACGGGGTACTGATTTTAGATGATCAGCCATGATCATATTGAATGGCAGCTGGCTCGAAGGGCCAAATGGCCTACTCCTGCACCTATTTTTCTATGTTTCTATGTTTCCAGTGGAAACATTCTATCCACATCCAATCTATCCAGGCTTAAGACTTAAGTAGTCAAATGCATCTTTAGATTACATATCCCAAACACAAAACTAGTTGCTTCAGACTCTATTTAATTCACCACATACCAATCGCTCTATAACAACTAGAATGTGAGACGTAGAAGGTGAATTTGATGACATTATCTCTCAAGTATGCTCCAGCATTCAACATGATCATGGCTGTCCTGACCTTAGCTTCGGCTGATAACTCTTGACCAAAATATTGATCAAAACTTTGAAGATATTCGATGATTTAGTGTAACTTCGGAATAAACTCTAAAGATTCACAAAATACTGAGAGAGGATATTTTACCTCATCTCCGTATTGAATTGGAAGCCGAATATTCGAACACAATATGCACAAATTCCAATGCTCCCACAATGGGGAAACATTTTCTCAGCACCTCTCCTGTCAAGCCCTTTAGAATCTCATATATTTCCATAAGATCACACCTCTTTCTTCTAAACTAATGATATAACCCCAATTTAATCTTTCCTCATAAGGCAATCTTGCTGGGATTGACTCGAGTGAATCTTCTCTGAACTGCCTCAACTTTAAGTACATTCCTCTTTAAACAAGGAGATCAATAATGTACTCACTACAATACAACAATACAATACAATTCAATTTATTGTCATTTGGACCCCTTGAGGTCCAAACGAAATGTCGTTTCTGCAGCCATACATTACAAACAAATAGACCCAAGACACAACATAATTTACATAAACATCCATCACATTGCTGTGATGGAAGGCCAAAAAAACTTCTCTCTCCACTGCACTCCCCCCCCCCCCCCCCGATGTCAAAGTCAAAGTCAAAGCCCCCGGCGGGCGATGGCGATTGTCCCGTGGCCATTAAAGCCACGCCGGGTGATGCAAGGTCGCACACCGGGTCTTGGTGTCAGAGCCCCCGGCGCGCGCTCGCAATCCCGCGGCCATTCCAAGCCGCGCGGGGCGATGGTGTAAGGCCCTGCTCCAGGAGCTCTTCAACCCCGCAACTCGGGCGGGAGAAGTCGCCGTTGCGGAAGCCCCGAAAAGCGGTCTCCCTCCAGGGACCCGCGGGCTCCCGGTGTCACTGTCCGCCAAACCCGCAGTTGCAGCCACCGAAACTCCGGAGGTCGGGCCGCAGCAGCGTCCACCACAGCTCCACCCGCTCTGGACTCGGCCAGCTCCGCGACGGTGAGGTGAGTAGTCGGCACCACAGCCCCCGGTCTTCCTGTTGGAGGCCGCTCCTCGTTGCAGCCCCAACGACAACGGAGACCCGACAAAGAAAAGGTCGGGTCTCCCGTGCAGGGAGAGATTTAAAAGTTACCCCCTCCCCCCCCACACCACTCCCACCCCCCCACACACATACCCCAACAAAAAATAACAAAAACTACATAAAAACATAGACATCAAATAATAAAAACGCAGACGGACTGCAGAGGCCGCTGCTGACGAGAGTATGTACAAGTCTGGACGCATTAATGCCCAATGCAATTATGGGAAGACTACACTACTTTTATTGTATATTTTTCTTTCAATTATTGTCATCATTCCATTTTCCATCATAATTACTTGCTTCTACCTCCATGCTAACTTTCCCTGTTCCTGGTCCAAAGACGTCCAAACCCTTATGCGGAAGCATTCTGTAATCTTCTTGCCCTGTATATTAAGTGTGACGGAATTTATGTCTCAACAATTCTACACTGTCAAAAATTAAAATACAGTAAAACCAAATATTAATTAGTGCAATAGAACTAGAGAACCTTTTATTTCTTCTGATCCAATTGATGGCGTTTCAAATTTATTAGTTAGGTTAAAATCCCTTTTAATTTGTCATTTTCATCCACTCAAAATGTTTATCAATACCCCAAAAGTTTGGTTTTACTTCTGTTTACATATTGTTTAACTAGTCATGTCATGTTAACTTCTGCTATTTATTTTTGTCAGGATGGAACTCCAATGCAGGTCATTGTCGCTGACGTTTTATCGGAAATTGTGGGGATTGCCATTATCAGGAATGAAGAGGTATTGACAACTATTAGAAATGACAGTAAAGACATGCTAACTATATGCCCACTGATGAAATAAGTGAACCGGTATCTGGAATCTCTAAAGATCTATTATTATATACAGAACCTCCTCAGCTCACAACAGAATAATTTTCCTGTGAACTGTTGATAACCTGGACAGTTTGCAAGTCGGATGTTCCCAGGTGGCGGAACCTGGAGCCCACCAGAAGCCAGCAAAACCATCCTATTGGTCTCCCAATTGCTCAGTTATATGTACGGCATGTACTTTAGACAAGCGTTTGTAACCTAGGGAGGATTGTGGCTCTGGAGAAAAGGTTCAGCTATTGACATATAGATTGTTACCCTGAGCACTTCCTATCCTAACTTCTTGTCATAAATACTGTAATTGTCATTATTTGGCTTGCCTAAATGTCTAAAGTCATTTATTGCAGAGTACTCCAGAATTTCTTTGCTGTGTTCGGCGTATTTGCTTGCCTGTGCTACTCCTGCTTGTCTGTTAAATGTGTCACTTCTCATTTAATAGATCTTGCAATGATGAAGTTAAAAACAATTTTAGGTTTAATAATGTTATTCAGTCATTTCATGTGGTATTTTGATAGCTTGATCAAACAGAGCGGATAGATGGAGTTTTTATAAATTGTATCTGATTAGATAGATTCAATATCACAGATGAACGAGCAAGCAACATCTACTCCCAGTTGGTCCACTCCAACATATTGTTTTCTTCTCAATCTCCTTTCACTTTAATCTCCTGGCTATTGAAGCTGGCACATTATCCAAAAATCAGAAAATCCGTGGGGAATAAACACTCTTGCATAATGTAGCATGTAGGTTAATGGCAGGCCAGCATTAGTTAAATATTAATGACGTTGAGAAGAAACATAAGAAAATAGATTGAAACTGCTTAAATTTATTTCAATTAATTGATTTGGGCTCACAGAGGTGAAAGGCCAACGATTTAACACCTCCTTCCATTATTTTTATTTTACATTTTCCAATAATTTACATAATGAAAGCTAAAATATACATCGACTGGCCATTTAAATTTTCCATGGCAGTTCCTAATTGCAGTAAATGATTGCCGACCGGTTATTCATTAATTTACTTAAAGGGCCTGTCCCAACGCCGCGATTTTTTCGGCCACTTGCCGGTATCCGTCATAGTCGCAGCAGGTTGCCGAAAATTTTCATCATGTTGAAAATCCAGCAGCGACCAGAAAAAGGTACCACTCTTTGGGTTACTACTCACCACCAAACAGGCTTTGCGGGATGATGCCTGTTTGGTGGTGAGTATGTCGAAAACCTTCAACATGTTGAAAATCCAGCGGCAACCAGAAAAAGGTACGACTCTTTGGGCGACTACTCACCACCAAACAGGCTTTGCGGGATGATGCCTGTTTGGTGGTGAATATGTCGAAAACTTTCAACATGTTGAAAATCCAGCGGCAACCAGAAAAAGGTACGACTCTTTGGGCGACTACTCACTACCAAACAAGCTTTGCGGGATGATGCCAGTTTGGTGGTGAGTAGTCGTCCAAAGAGTCGTACCTTTTTCTGGTTGCCGCTGGATTTTCAACATGTTGAAAGTTTGAGAACATGCTGTGACTGTGACGGGTGCTGGCAAGTCACCGAAAAAATCGCGTAAGTGGGACAGGCCCTTAAATGCCCTTGGTATTCTGTTACGTTCAGTTTATTACCACTATTAAAAGTTGAAATGTGTAGGAAAGAACTGCAGACGCTGGTTTAAATCAAAGATAGACACAAAATGCTGGAGTAACAGCGGGTCAGGCAGCATCTCTGGAAAGAAGGAATGGGTGACATTTCGGGTCGAGACCCTTCTTCAGACTGAAAGTTACATACGCCGATGATTAAGATTTTCAATAAATGTATCCTAGAGAGTTAAGATGTAATCTATAAATTTGTCAGATGAACCTGTAATTGGACGATAAATGTCAATATAGGAAAATATGAATTGTAATAGTATGGGAGAAAGAACAGCTCCTGAAAGAGTAAGGAGGGACATTGAAATAAAGAAACAATAATCACCATAAATGCAATGTAAATTAATACGTTTCTAAATAACCAGATATTGATAGGATTGGTTAGAGTAATATGAGCCAAACACTGCCATATGGGACTAGTGTGGATGGGACATCTTGGTTGGCATGGGCAAGTTGGACCAAAGAGCTGTTTTCGTGTTGTATACTCCATGATATTCATTGACAATAGGTCTAAATCCCAGAAGTCTCCAATAGCAGCACTGTGAATACCTTCATCAGATGAAATGCAGCTATTCAAGAAAATGGCTCAACACCACTTTCTCTGGGGCCAGATTAGCAATAAATGCTGCCTTGCCAGGAATGCCTAGATCCTGAAAATAAACAAAAAAAACCTGAATACAGCAAAAGAAACAATAGTTAAGTTTCAAATTTTCATCCAAGGATTAAATTGTGTTGTTCAAAATTACAATGTTACTCATTTACTCTCTCCTGCCTAATAAATGTAAATGAAACACAAAGTTTTGGAGTAACTCATCGAGTCAGGCAGCATCTCTGGAGGACATGATAGACGATGTTCTCAGATCAGTACCCATCGTCAGAATAATTACAGTAGGGCAGAGATCAAAACCCCTACTCACCTGTATCCACCTATAATTTGCCAGGCTTTGTCCTGCCCCAAGCTCTTTTGCAACTTTCTCCCCCCTACTTCAATTCATCTGAAGAAGGGTCCTGATCCAAACCAGCATCTGCAGTTCCTTGTGTCTATATGATATTGTTGTAATTTGCTTTCCCCCACTTTAGAACTTTCCAAAGAAGTCCGGACTTATCCTTATTCATAACTATCTTAAAAGTCAAGGGATTGTGCTCACTGTTCCCAAAATCTTCTGCCATTGAAACACCAGTCACCTGGCCATGCTCATTTTCTAATACAAGGTCCAATATGAGCCCTCCCCTTGTTGATCTGTTTCAATAAACCTACTTGAATGCATTTTACAAATTCTTCCCATCTAAGCCTCTTGAATTGTAAGTCCTTACTTTCCTTCGTGCAAGAGGCCCAGACAGAGCAGATTTTGTTTATTTTCCTTTCTTTTCATTGTTATATTTTCTTATTTGCAGGATATTGAATATATTCGTTCACATTACAACATCGAAAATTTCATCTACTTCAATCATCATCAGCGTGAAGAACATGGGCATCTCTATCACTTTGCTTTAAACCCAATTTTCTACCACCATACAAAATATTTTCTCAAAGAGATACTCCGGATAACTTTTAAGTCATGTCTTTACTATCCTATTTATCCCAAATCTTCAAAGAAGGTAAAAAAAAGTAATGGCATAATATTTATATCTTATTTAAAAATATACTTGTTTCAAAATATTCCACTCCTTTGAAAATGTTATCTGTAAAAATAGTAGATTGCAACATAAGAGGAATTTCATTAGCCAAGTCAGTCATACAAATAAAAAGCAACGGAACACACAAAATACATTTTAACATAAACATCCACCACAGTGACTTCCCCGCATTCCTCACTGTGATGGAAGGTGAAAAAAAATTCAAGTCTCTTCCCTTCTTTGCTCTCCCGCGGTCGGGGGCCTCGAGCCCTCCTTAGACGGGATGATCTTGACTCCCATAGCCAGCGGCGTTTGGGCCCTCCGCATTGGGTGATCAGCTCCCGCATCGGGGGGGGATGTCAGCTCCCCCGCGCCGGCAATCAGACCTGGCGTCGGGGCTGGTCGAGCTTCTGCGTCGATGGTGCTTCCCGACTCGGCCTCCCCCGAGACTGCGAGCTCTCGATGGTAAAGTCCGCAGGCCGCTGTTGGAACGATCCCAGGCAAGGGATCGACTACGATGTTAAGTCCACGCCCCGCAGTGGGGTGCAAAGTCAGTCCGAGGAGGCCTCTAACTCCATCAATGGTAGGCCGCATTGCGACCGGAGATGCGATCCAGAAAACAACTGGGAAAAAAAAAGTTTCCCCCGACCCCCTCCCCCTCCCCCCACATAAAACAAACCAGAGAACATTTACACAAACTTTCAACACACACTAAAAATATTTTTTTAATGACAAAAAAATAGACTGTTGGCGGGGCTGCCAATCGTGCGATGCCCCTGATGGGTCTTGACTATGTTGGGTTCACATCCGCTTCGTCAGAGGGATCTCCTGACTTTTGCTTAGCAAGCTGACTTGGTGCAAGTCTTCGTTACTTTTTTGGAAATTAGGATTTCAATAGCATTCAACCAGTTTTAAATGTTTTCTTCCTCCCGCATCAAAGTTCTATGATATTCTTGAATAATGAATGCCTTTATCTCTTCCAAATCCTAGTCCACAATTGTCGAATGATTAGCCTCCATTAGCTAAATTATCAGGACCAGACTGGAATGTAGAGTTGATGCTGCAGTTAGATAGGCCATCCTTTTATTGAATTGTGGAGTAGTTTTGAGGGGCAGAGAGGCCTACTCCAGCTTCTGATTGGCATATTTCGGATTTATTTCCTGTGAAACTAATTCTGAATCTTTCTGAATCTAATGCTTTATAGTGAAGTAACAATTAAAAACTTTTACTTTCAGCTGCGGAGTCCACACGCTCATTCCCTGACGTCTGCCCTTCACTGCCTTGTTCCTGTGCGCCGAAGACGACAAATTATCTATCCATTGGAAAAACTTGGCATTAACGCCCCATCAAAAAGAATCACAAAGCAGAAGGTGAGTGATAGGCAATGTAGGCAGGGTGTGGAACTTGACGACCACTATTAAGGAATAGAAGAAGCGGTTGTGTTGTCCATGTTCATGAGAATATGGTTTCTAACTACAGTTTAGCAAAAACAATTAAAATTCAGATGCCTGATGGAATCTGTGCAGATACGTACCCAGCAATACTACCAAATTGCGCAATCAATGTTTATCTTTTTAACGTCTAAAAACATATATATATTTTGTTTAGAATGTTGCAGCACTGACCAGTCTGACTGGTGACACTAACGTAAATAGGTGAAATATTTTCAAACTTCTATTACTGTGCAGTTTGATGTCTTCACCACATACTGAGAATTAATTAATTTAATTTTCCCAATTTCTGTGTAACTCGTACATCCTATCTATCACGTAATGATGATTAGAGCATTGATAGATGAATAATCTATATGTAAGTGCAGTAAACCTCCTGATGCTTTTAGCTTCCATTTTGTGAACAATTACAGAAGTCTCAGTGATGATCAGCTTTGGTGTAGTTTTAATATGTTGAAGTAACATCAGTAAAATCTTTTACAGTATTACCATATCTGTCTTTTTTGCAAATAATTTTCATGGAAGTTTCAATGCAATTTAGTATTCCCATTTTATTCCTGGAATGTTTTATTTTCTAAGCGACATAGCATTATTACATAATAGACAGCACTCTTAGAAGTTCAGTATCATTTGCTTGATTTTCATTTCCTTTTTCAGGCATCACCATTATTAAATATTTACTGTTTTCCAAATGACAAATGTAATCACACTCATAACTATAATTCTGAGACAGTAGTCTCCATTCATAAGAAAGGCTTCTCTAATTAACGGTCAATAAATTGCATTGCCTTATTGAATTACTGTCCAAATGATTAACTTGTTTTTAAAAAAGAATTATTTTGATAATTCATGGGACAGAAAAGGGAACAGTTGAAAGGGATGTCATGAATTCTCCCTGTTACATATCAAAAATTACTAAGATTCAACTGTATGCAAAACCTGGAGTGGGATAACTGAACTTTCGTAGCCCATTACTATTAAAGTTGGAATGGGCTACTGAAGCTTTAAATTGAGCTTTAGGAAATTATATTGTTATATAAAGGATTTGGTATGATGGCAAATTGCATTCTCATTTGAAAGCCAGGACCAGTTTGTGACCCAATCTGAGTATAAATGTTTTACAGGTGTTTATTTAAAATTTAACACAATAATTGATGTGTGTAGAGACTTTGAATGGGCGGCTAGGGTTTGGGGTGGGGATGTGGCAAGGAGGCCATTCACAGAATTCAGAAACGATGTTTTTGTATGTTATATATCAAAATGAATGTAAGCAGGAGCAAAGTGATTGAAAGAAAGAATCTTTCTTCCAAACTACAAAAAATAAAAAGTGGGCAATAGTCGCTGAAGTGGCAAGGGAATATTAAACTGCTATTATAGTAACATAATTTTTGAACAATGAATATTAATAAACATGGATATTGTGTTATCTCTTGCAATAATTTTCATGGAGAAATAGGTTCCAGGATAAAACTGGACTCAATGGCACCTGGTTTTAAGTTCCCTAAGACACCTTGGAGGTCCAAAATGGAGTCAATGATGTTACAAGTGAATGGTGTTACACTTCAAATTCCTCTGCTACAGATCCTGTTTGTGTAACTTTAACCTTACCCTGCAGGAAACTGCCAATTGTGCTAACGATTGTCCAAGCCTTGCTCTGACAACATTGTTGGTTGGTAAGAAGTGATGGTGTGGCGAACTGAGCAATATTCACACTAATGATGCATTTGGTAGAGTTATGTATTAATTTAATGATATATTTGATAATTTGACAATATAATGATACATTGACAGTTACCTCTGCAAGGTTATTTCTTGTGGATACTGAATACTGACCTGTGCTGCCTGACTTGTGGCATTGACCATATGGGTATCTCCCTCTACTATCTTCTGACTGTGTATCTGAAGGTCGTCTAAGTCCCAACACATGAAAACAAGCCCATCTTCTTTTCACTAAGGACTCCACAAAAATCTGTGTCCCCATTTTCCAGTTTTGCATCACTCCTCACAGCTTTTCAGGTCAGCTTTAATTGCACGACCTGCACTAGTCAAAGTGCAACCCCCTCAAGTGGCCAAATTTTGCTGGAAGCTAGAATCATCTTGATGAATGGCTGCATAAAGTTTGTGTGCACCTACACTCCATTGAGCATCTGTAGGTTGATTGGGCATGCCAATTATTTTAACCTATTTTAACCTATAAAGATATGACAGTTGCATTAATTGTGATTGATAAATGGTTTTTGATACTTTGGAAATTAAGTGAATGAATAGCTACTTCCCCACAGCCATCAGGCTATTAAACCTGGCTCGGACAAAACTCTGATTATTAATAACCACTTTCTGTTATTTGCACTTTACCAGTCTATTTATTCATGTGTGTATATATTTATATCATGGTATATGGACACATTTATCTGTTTTGTAGTAAATGCCTACTATTTTCTGTGTGTTTAAGCAAAGCAAGAATTTCATTGTCCTATACAGGGACACATGACAATAAACTCACTTGAACTTGAATTGCAATTCAGACGAACCTTTCAACTGCAAGATGCTTACAACCTACTTCAAGCATGGGAAAATAATTGTGTTCAAGAAGGAACTGCAGATGCTGGAAAATGGAAGGTACACAAAAATGCTGGAGAAACTCAGCGGGTGCAGCAGCATCTATGGAGCGAATGAAATAGGTGACGTTTCGGGCCGAAACGTCACCTATTTCCTTCGCTCCATAGATGCTGCTGCACCCGCTGAGTTTCTCCAGCATTTTTGTGTACCATGGGAAAATAATTGTTTGGTCTTGCCCTTCGTGGCAAACGTTGCAGTTCTGATATATGAAAGGGAAACCTCAAAATGGATGCTTTACAGCCTAATTGCCAGTTTTATCCTTGTTGTACTAAAATGCAGTGATATATAACAAGACAAATCTTCTGAAGAGCTTATAATTATTTTTAATGCAATTTTATTGGGAATATGTAATAGTCATTTGAAATCCACCAAAGAAAGAACAGATTTTTTTAGAAAAGGGAGAATAACAAATAGATAAATCCAACGACCCAACTAAATGGAGATAAAAAAAGCAACACAATTTTGTAAAACCAAAGAAAAATAACACTACATTGATCTCAGCAGCAATCAGCTTTGATCACTCCTTTGAGTGCCATATTCAGCTCATTCTGTTAATGGGTTTTTGAAATAAGGTGTGTTCTGGGACCAATGCACCTAATCTTAAACTCTTTGATGCCAATTAGTCTATGCCTTGCCTAACTGGAAGGAGCACTGATTACTAAAGCATAACAGCTGTAATCTTCAGGGAATTGTGTAATGTGTTTGGAATCTCATGTTCTCTTTCTCAATCTATTGTATTGTCATCCATGGGGGAAGAGATGCTGAAATGTTACTTTCCATTTCTATTTCAGAGCAACAGCATGACATTTCAAATTATATCAATCATTGTTTAAATTTTTCGAATCCTGTTAAAAGTCCATGTGCAAAGAGTCCACATATAATATGGTTAATATAAAATTTATAGAACTTTAGTAAGATAATATTTCAGATACTGAGATGTAAATATCACTATGCCATCAACAATATTTGATTTCCCCAAGAGTAATTGGGAACATGTAATGGACCCAATACCAGAAAATAAAACATCAAGCAAAATATGTTATCACTATATCTGAGTGTGATTTTCAAAGGTTTTCAGACTATTCATGTTCTTATCTTGAACATTGAAATAGTAACTGTCTTGAAAATGCATTGGACTGGATTTGTCATCTTGCAAAAAGCCCAGTTGTGATGAATATTTATATATGATTGCTGCATTATCTCACTACTGAATATTACTAGATCACATTAGCAGCTTTGCCATATTATTTAAGTGACAATCCAATCCAATCCAACTTTATTTGTTAAGCACTTTAAGACAACCAATGTTGACCAAAGTGCTGTACAGAAGAATAAACAAGACATCATAAACAGACAACATAACAGAACATAACATAACAGCTCACATAAGGCGCAAAAATTACATATGAAATACAACAATAAATTAAAAGACATAAAACATGAGTAAAAATAATAGCCACGCAATAAAGCAATCAAAATAAGAAATTAAATCAAGTAAATAAAGCCGACATCTTACTGGGTATCAAAGGCCACGGAGAAGAGATGGGTTTTAAGAAGTGATTTAAAAACAGACAGAGAAGAGGCCTGTTTAATGTGGAGAGGCAGATCGTTCCATAATTTGGGTGCCGACACAGCAAAGGCAAATGAAAATGAAACTATTTTTGACAAATGAAACTTTAAATTTTATCACAAGTGTTCCTTTCGAAGGTAGACACAAATGCTAGAGTAACTCAGCGGGACAGGCAGCATTTCTGGAGAGAATGAATGGGTGCCGTTTCGGGTCGAGACCCTTCTTCAGACTGATTCATACAGACCCATTCCTTCTCTCCAGAGATACTGCCTGTCCCACTGAGTTACTCCAGCATTTTGTGTCTACCTTTGATTTAAACCAGCATATTTCCTACACAATTCTCTCCTACACAGGTGTTCCATTTGAATGTTGGAGGATTTTTAGTATTTGCACATTTTGAATTTTTTTTAAAACATACATTTAATAGGTGCATGAGAAGCATAGGGTAAAAGGTGTCGTGTTCAAAGAATCATAATGAGACATTTTGAAATTCTGAATATTTGAATAGAATTAATTTTATTCAATCTAATTAATTAATATTCTGTACTGTCTCTTGTGAAGTCATCACAAAGAAATAATGGGAGTGAGTTGCACAGGGAACTGATATCTATCGCCACTCACATGTGAATGGTGATGGTCTGATTCATTCATAATTTGTATTTAGAGGTAAATATATGAACAGCAGAACATGTTCTTTTTATTTGTGTATATCTGTGAAACTTCAAAAATATGATTTAAAAAAGAAAGAATTAATATTAAAAAATGGTACTACTGTAAGATTGGTGTAAATTGGTGGTTGATATTCAGCCAAACTCAAGTAAGTAAGTAAGTAAGTTTATTGGCCAAGTATTCACATACAAGGATTGTAGGCGGAAGAGCCTGTTTCTGTGTGGTATTTCTCTATGTTTAATGTCATTTCTTGCTGATCAAGGGTGAAACATTTATCAGTCTAAATATGCCAGTTTTCAAGCATCCTCGTATTCCTTATGAATAGTAAATAACCTCTGTGATTAAATGTTATAGTCTATAGTTGAATTGCTATCTTAATCTCAGTTCTTAATAAATGAAAAGAATAATGGATTGCAGAGTACATGTTAGAATATTCCTGCAGTTATAAACCAAAATGTAATTAATCTTGATTAAGCAATACCACAGGAGGAGCATTTCTAATATTGCTGTATTTATATTAAGTCAACATCTCTCCAAGCAGGCAATCACACTAGGTGGTTTGTATGAAGCAATGCGTTTCCTGACTGCAACTCCAGTCTGCTCAATTACTGGATGTCAGTGGGGGTACTAATTACTTGATTAGTCCCAGTGTTTCTGGACCTGAAAGGTGAAAAATTAACTGTGCCATCTGCAGGAAGGCAGGATTGGGTGTGAAACATCATGTAGGGTTAAGAGTGTGTTGGATTCTGATATTGTAAATTCTCCATCATTTATTGGCCTTATCCATTAAATGGACCAGAATTAACCATATTCCAGCAGATTGAATAGTTTCAGACGAAAACAAGAAAAACATTAAAAATAAAATTATGTGCCTTTCATAAAATTATGTTATTTTACAATCTTTGTGCATTTCTTTTCAGGCAAAATATGCCCTAAATCACATAAACAGAAAGTTGACACTGGAGCCAAAAATAATCATAAATTCACGAATAGTGGTGGTTGGTGCATCTGAAGTTGGGATTTCCTTCCTAGAAACATTGGTCTTCTGGTAATATATTTCTTCATTTTAAATGACTGTGTGATTTTACACACTTTAATTAGTGGTGGAAATAAACTATTGCAATCAAGTCCTATACTGCAAGAATATGGCTTGAGTACCATCCAAATATTGGAAAAACAATTTTAATTAATTTCATCCTTAGATTTTGGCACTTTAGAAAGATATTCAACTTCTTGAAAATACCACCAGCAATGATGCTAATCCTCTCCAGACACAATCACAAAGTGACCTCATTTCATTCGTGACATTGATAAAAACGTGCACTATTACTGTCATTATTTAGCATTTGTGTATCCTATTTACAGTTCCAGAGATCGGGATTCAATTTTGACCTCGGGTTGTCTGTGATGGCTTTGCAAATTCTCATTGTGACCGTATAGGTTTCCTCATGGTGCTCCACTTCCTTCCACATCCCAAAGTTGTGTGGGTCAGCAGGTTAATTGGCCTCTGCGAATTGCCCCTGGTGTGAGGGTGAACAGTAGAATTTGTGGGGAGTTGATAAAATGTTGGGAGAATGGGATTCATGTAGGATTAGTTTAAATTAGCATTTGATGGTCAGGGTGGACGATGAGCCGAAGGGGCTGTTTCTGTGCTGTATCCCTCGATGTATACATGTCAGTTATGAGAAAATCACACTAGATTATTTGATCTCTGCATATCTAGATTATGCCTTTCCAAATGTCACAATTGAATTTGGCTCACTCCGTTTGCACAATAGTCATATAGTACTGAAGCGGGCTCTTCAGCTCGTCTTGTCCATGCTGATAATCAAGTAAACATCAACACTAATCCCATTTACAAGGATTCAGTTCTTTTCCATCTATACCCTGACAATTGAAGTACTCGTCGAGATACTTCTTAAACGTTGTGAGAGTACTTCCTTTCACCACCTTCCCAGGTTGCAACCACCCTCTGAGGGAAAATAAAACTTCCTCACATCACTTCTAGCTTTTTCACTCCTCGCCTTAAACCTATTACAATAGACAATAGACAATAGGTGCAGGAGTAGGCCATTCGGCCCTTCGAGCCAGCACCACCATTTAATGTGATCATCGCTGATCATCCCCAATCAGTACCCCGTTCCTGCCTTCTCCCCATATCCCCCGACTCCGCTATTTTTAAGAGCCCTATCTAGCTCTCTCTTGAAAGCATCCAGAGAACCAGCCTCCACCGTCCTCTGAGGCAGAGAATTCCACAGACTCACAACTCTCTGTGAGAAAAAGTGTTTCCTCGTCTCCGTTCTAAATGGCCTACTCCTTATTCTTAAACTGTGGCCCCTGGTTCTGGACTCCCCCAACATCTGGAACATGTTTCCTGCCTCTAGCGTGTCTAAACCCTTAACAATCTTATATGTTTCAATGAGATTCCCACTCATCCTTCTAAACTCCAGAGTGTACAAGCCCAGCCGCTCCATTCTCTCAGCATATGACAGTCCAGCCATCCCGGGAATTAACCTTGTAAACCTACGCTGCGCTCCCTCAATAGCAAGAATGTCCTTCCTCAAATTAGGGGACCAAAACTGCTCACAATACTCCAGGTGTGGTCTCACTAGGGCCCTGTACAACTGCAGAAGGACCTCTTGGCTCCTATACTCAACTCCTCTTGTTATAAAGGCCAACATTCCATTCGCTTTCTTCACTGTCTGCTGTACCTGCAAGTTTACTTTCATAGACTGATGAACAAGGACCCCCAGATCCCATTGTACTTCCCCTTTTCCCAACTTGACGCCATTTAGATAGTAATCTGCCTTCCTGTTTTTGCTACCAAAGTGGATAACCTCACATTTATCCGCATTAAACTTCATCTGCCATGCATCTGCCCACTCCCCCAACCTGTCCAAGTCACCCTCCATTCTCATAGCATCCTCCTCACAGTTCACACTGCCACCCAGCTTTGTGTCATCTGCAAATTTGCTAATGTTACTTTGAATCCCTTCATCCAAATCATCAATGTATATTGTAAATAGCTGCGGTCCCAGCACCGATCCTTGCGGTACCCCACTAGTCACTACCTGCCATTCTGAAAGGCACCCATTAATCCCTACTCTTTGTTTCCTGTCTGCCAACCAATTTTCTATCCATGTCAGCACTCTACCCCCAATACCATGTGCCCTAATTTTGCCCACTAGTTCAAGTGAGTTTATTGTCATGTGTCCCTTATAGGACAATGAAATTCTTGCTTTGCTTAGCACACAGAACATAGTAGGCATTTACTACAAAACAAATCAGTGTGTCCATATACCACAATATAAATATATACACACATAAACAAATAAACTGATAAAGTGCAAATAGCAGATAATGGGCCACCAATAATCAGAGTTTTGTCCAAGCCAGGTTTAATAGCCTGATGGCTGTGGGGAATCTCTTGTTTCAGACATCTCAGTTATAGGGAAAAGTTTCCTACTCTCAGCCCTATCTATTCCCCTCATAACTTTGTATACTAGAAGCCTCAGAAAAAAAGGATGTACCTTTAGAATGGGGTTGAGGAGGAATTTCTTTTGACAGAGGGTGGTAAATCTATGGAATTCATTGCCACAGATGGCTGTGGAAACCAAGACTTTGGGTATTTTTAAGCAAGGATTGATAAGATTGTGATTAGGAAGGGTGTTAAAGGTTACAAGTTCTCACTGTGACCATATAGGACTGTGTGACCTTATATCAAAAGTCTAAAGATATGGGGAATGGGAAGGAGAATGGGGTTGAGAAGGAAAAACAGATCAGTCATGATTGAATGGCAGAGTAGACCTATTGGGCTGAATGGCCTACTTCTCTCTGTTCTCCATAACTTTAGACTTTAGAGATATGATCACACGGTTTCTGCTACAATAGATAACCTTTCATTTACCCACATTGTACTATACTGTCAAACTTTACATAACCTCACAACTTGCTTGCCCAATTATATCAAATTTAAATTTAACTATTATACCCTTGGTCCTTTCATCTCAGTTATTTATTTATGTATAGTATTTGAGGCCCCCGCACAAATTCCATTGGCATGCCACCGGGTGGCGCCAGCAATGGCTACCTCGCCAACAGTCTGTCTCGCCAACAGTGTGTCTGTCCCTTCCTCCGTTGTTGTCTCTTTGTATGTGTTAAATGCATGTTTTTAGTGTTCTTTAGCTTGCCTTATGTGGGGTGAGGTTGGGGGGGGAAGTTGGGGGAAATTTTTTCTAATCTCTTACCTCGACGGAGGTGCGATTTTTTTCTGTATCGTATCTCCGTCCGCACTGCGTCCTAACATTGAGGAGTTGACGGCCTTTGCTGGAGACCGACTTCGAGAACTCCACTGCGGGAGCCTGTGGACTTAAAATTACAGAGCTCGCGATCCCTGTCGGGGGTCGACTTTGAGGCTCCAACCGTGGGAGTCTGCGGACTTTAACATCGCGGAGCTCAAGGTCTCTGGCTAGAGACTGACTTCGGGAACTCCAAGCTGCAGGAGCTTCGATTGCCCCGAAGCGGGAACTTCGATCGCCCCGACGCAGGGGTTTCGACCGCCGGCTGTGGGAGCTTCAATCGCTCTGACTGCGGATGGTTTGACTGTCCCGGCCGCGGGAGAATATTTGGACTTTATTACCTTCCATCACAATGAGAAACGTGCGGAATCCGCTGTGGTGGATGTTTATGTTAACTTTTATGTAGTTGTGTGTCTTGTTGCTTTTTTTTTTAGTATGAGTGTATGGTAATTCGAATTTCACTGTATCTTAATTGGTACATGTGACAATGAAATGACCTTGAAACCTATCTTGTAGCTTGGCAACCTTATGATGATTTATCTCAAGCTGCAATTGCTGGAGGAACACAGCAGGTTAAGCAGCAGCTGTAGTGCGAAAGCAATTGCCAAAATTTTGGATGGTAATGTTGCATCGGGACCTTTCTCCCAACAGATGTTACTCGCCCTATTGAGTTCCTCCAGCAGATTGTTTGTTCCTCCAGTAGATTTCAACATCTGCAGTCTCTTGTGTCTCCAATGATCTATCTCAATTTCCTCTTCTTTGATAGTCAGCCAATCCACAATCCATGGTCACGTAATCTTGCCACTGCGGTAATCCTTTACATGGCACTTTGGTAAATACTTTCTGGAAATTCAGATACAAAATATCCACAAATTTTCTTTTATTCCCCCTGTATGTTATCTCAAATAAAATCTAATAAGACTTTCAAATGCAATTTCCCTTTAATACAGCCTGTTGACTCTGCTTAATTGTATTATTAAGTTTTAAATGTCCTGCTATTATTTTTGTAATAATGCATTCAAGCATTTTCATAATGACAGACTAACTGACTTCTAGCTTCCTGCTTTCTGTCTCCCTCTTATCATGAATTACTGTTGCCGTTTTCCAATCTAGTAAATTTTAGAAGATCACAACCAGCATGTTGGTTAAACATACTGGCACTCAATGACCTCCAACCAACTCCTGACAGATTTAATTTCTGCATCCTTCCATCATCTCTTCCAATATTTATATCATACTATTAATCTGCTTGAGAGCATTAAAAATATTTTGAATATATCCTCCCACGTTCCTCCTTAAGTATACAGGGGACTTGACAGCAATTTTTCTTCTTGCATATCTTTGGGCCAACATGTATAAATTGATACTATATTCACATTCCACAATATGCTCTTCTGGAGAGGGGGCTTACCTCAAAGATGTCACCATCAAAATTGTATTGAAGGCCGGGATCTATTATATCCATTGTAATCATGTATTGTCTTTACGCCCACTGGTTAGCATGCAACAAAAGCTTTTCACTGTACCTCGGTACACATGGCAATAAACTAAACTGAACTGAATTATATATGTTCATAATTGACATATGAATATATGGCCCATTGATTTATCAAGACTTCTGCATTTAAAGGTAGAAGAGATTTATTTTGCCACTGATGCCCTGCGGTAGCAACAGCCGTATATGAGGTTGTGTTTTGCTGGATTTCATGTTCATGTGGACACGTAGAAAATACAGGCTCTCTTCCGCAAACCTGCTTCTCTGGTTCTATTCGTATATATTTGGTTTAATGTTGATTACTGCTTCATTTGTTTTTTATTTAACTTTTTTCATTTTTGCAGCCCACACCTCCGCTTCAATAACATTACATTGATTACAGCATGTGCAGTTCCTACATTTCACTCACATCCCTCATGTAGAAGATTCCAAACCAGAAGGTATGTGCACTAACTGATATAATTAACTGAAAATGTTTGATTATGTTTTATTTCAAACAATAATGTGGAGGAGGATGGCAATAAGGTACACAAAATAGCAAAAGGGTACAAGCAATTAAAATGGATCCAGGCATTAAGAACTTCTTGTTTCACTGTTGATAGTATCACATGGAATTACATTGCATAGAAATCTTAACTCAAAAAACTGACACAAATTGATCACATGGAAGATATGGAAGTATCTTAAACTTAACGTCATATCCTTACTGAACAAATTATTTGCCCCTTCCCTGTTATCCATTTGATAAATTTGATGATCATAAACAGCTCAATAGTTGCACTGTCATCTCCTTATCGGATGATCACGATTCAGACTTCAGCACGTAATCTGGCCTGCTGCCTCAGTGCAATGCTGAAGAAGTCTTGATCTCGTATCCTTTGAGATTTCATTTAGATTACTCTGAGCTACCCACAGGATTGTTAGTCACTACGGCAGAAGAAGCATTGTTTTCTAGCTCCGGCACCATTTTATACCCATGATCTTTGTCTGTAAGCTTTGTCTGTAAGCTTAGCCAATAGTATAAACTGTGGACTCATCGCCTACAATACGATTTGTTAATTTTAGAAAGGCTGAAATTGTCAATTTAAAACAATATTCCTTTCCTTCTGCAGTCACAGTTATGAACATGACGATTATGCACTGATGTCATTGCAGTCTTGGGTTAATATAGTGGTCGTCAAGATGATTGGCATTGACAGGGCTGCCAAACATGTGATTGTAACTGGTGGTACAAAAGTACCATATGAACATCTAATCCTTTGCACGGGACAACAGTTCCAGGTAAGTCTAAGTACCCAAGAAGCAAAATATGTAGAAGTATGATTGATTACTGACTTTGATTCATTCTCATTTAATTCCTGTTTTTGCTAAATTTCTTTCTGCGACAACTTCGAGTATATTCTTTTTTTTTGTTTACAGTACCGTGGCCACTCTTTACATGTAAATGTACATGTGTGTTCTGATGGCTGTTTATTTGCAAAGCATCGAGATAATTTATCTGGACATTATCTTAATACTGTTTGTGGAAAGTGACTTTTGCATTTCCTGCATTGTTATCATTATCTATCTATCTATCTATCTATCTATCTATCTATCTATCTATCTATCTATCTATCTATCTATCCTAAAACTCTCATCTTGACCACTTCCGATCTGCGTTGTATTTAAATTTGCGCACAAATGATGCCCTATACCGCAAGGATTTTTTCGCCACCTTACTCACCGTTCTCCTCTGCTCCAAGCGCACCAAGTTTTGTTCTGATTGGTGGAATATTACAAAAGTTATGAAGGTTTAAAAAATCGTGCGATGAGCAGACTGGTTTTCTCGCCTGCCAGTCACCATGAAGGTAATGCCCCTTCCGGCACCCGCTGTCTGGCGGGGAGAATAAAGCTGAAGCGGACTGCGAGCGGGGGCTGTGTTCTGTGAGCAAGGGGCTGTGCTCTGCGAGCGGGGGAGGGGACCACCACGACAACCCGGATGCCGATGTGTGCAGCCGGGGACGAGAGCCGTTTAGTGAGTCTGGAGCCGCTGAGTGCGGTCGGAGCCGGGGACGGGAGCCACTGAGCCAACACCACCCCTCCCCCCCCCCCACACCACCATCCCTCCCCCCCCCCCACATTACTCCATTACTCCACTCTCCCCCCCTCTCTCCATCCCTCTCTCTCCCTCGTCTCTCTCCCCCTCCTCTCTCTCTCCCCCCTCCTCTCTCTCCCCCCTCCTCTCTCTCTCCCCCCTCCTCTCTCTCTTACCCTGCCTCTCTCTCCCCCCTCTCTCTCCCCCCTCTCTCTCCCCTCTCTCCCCCCCTCTCCCCCTCTCTCTCCCCCCCTCTCCCTCCCCCCTCTTTCTCTCTCCCCCTCTCTCTCCCCCCCTCTCTCCCCCCTCTCTCCCCCTCCTTCTCTCTGCCCCTCTCTCTCTCCGCCCCTCTGTGTCTCTGCCCCTCTGTGTCTCTGCCCCTCTCTCTCTGTCTTTGCCCCTCTCTCTCTGCCCCCTACCTCTCCCTCTCTAGACGTGCCAGCGAGTTTACGAGCTATGCGTGAGTGGATAGGGCAGGGATGGGGTAAAAGGAGCGAATGAATAATATAAATATAATATCAAGGAGGGTGGTTAGTGTGTGTGGGGGGGGTGGTTAGTGTGTGTGTGTGGGGGGTGGTTAGTGTGTGTGTGGTGGGTGGTTAGTATGTGTGTGACGCAGCAGGCTGCCCCCCCCCCCCCCACAACCGTGCGTCGAGGGGACAGGACCCAATGGGTCCCACTTGGTCTAGCATTAATTAAAATTCTCGCCTCGGTAATAAACAACACAGCCTCTACTCCCTTACTTTAGTTCTGAATCCACAACTCTCTGCGTCTCTGGTTTCTCTTTGATCTTTCCATATGTCACATTCAAGTCCATCTTGTTATTGATCCATCTCCAAAAGCTGTTGAGCGAGTGTTTGTGAACAACATGATCCTCTTGCCACTCGATGACACAGTGGCGCAACTGGTAGAGCCACCGCCTCATAGAACTGCTATCCCAGGAATTCTTCTTCTTCCAATGTTGTGTTGTCTTTGTTGGTGGTCATGTTAGTAGTCCTTCCAGAAAAAAAACATAAGCTAAGGAACTAATCATTAACAAGAGGTTTGTATCTGAAGTCAAAACTTTCAGAATGCAAGGATTAAAATGAAAACTTTCAGTAGAAATGCAGAATATTGTTAAAATGCAAATTAATAAATTCCCTCTGCAAAGATTTATCCAAACTTTCACTATGCAAATGTTAGCATGGAAGGAAATAAAATAAATCACATTCAGACATAACAGAATTAAATTAAAATGGCAAAATTATATTTTATAATTAATATAATCATCTGTTATATATCTTGTATCCATTGGATCCATTGGATCTTATATCATCTTGTATCCATTGGATACAAGATATATTCTTGTATCCATTGGATACAAGATATATTCTTGTATCCAATGGATCTTCTTTTAATGAACCTTATCACCTTAACATGCATATCATATTAATTCTTATCATATAAAATGTGTTATTTCCTATGGACCAAATTAACAGTGTTTCTCATATTTAATCAAATTTAAGACTGATCCATTTGCTAATAACTGCAGAAGCTTTGTAATAAAGTTCACTACTAACTTTGTGGAATATTATCATGCAGTACAACTATTTCTAAGAGTTGACGTGTTCGCCCCATATCCTTATCTTTTTTCCCCTAAACCATTCAAATAGGTGTTCTTCAAATATATGTCTAATTAACTTTTGAACATTATTGTGGAATCTGATTTAATTGTCCTACAGTTTATGCATTTCAAATCACAACCTGCATCTATATGAAATTATTTCTCCTGGAGTAGAGTGCAGCATAGATTTAACTTTCTATGTTCCTGGGAGGAGTTAAGTGAGGGGTTTGCTATTAGACCGATTATAATAATACAATTCAAGATTATAAACATATTAATATAAATAAATAGATTTTTATATAAACACACACATATATATTTGGTTTATTAAACATTATATATATATATATATATATATATATATATATGTTTAATATGTTTAACATATATATATGTTTAATAAAGCAACAAATCTCACACCCTCTGCCCTTCCTGTCTCCATTGATACGAGCAGTGGCTGGGAGCAACGGCTTGCTGTCCCTTCGAGGACTCCAGCTGGTGAAGGCTGATCTGGAGAACTTAGGTGCTGGTCCAAGGAGAAGTCCCAAAGACTCGTATTAAAACTCCCCTCCTTTGTACACCATCTGTACTAAGATAGAGAATTTCTTGTGACAATTGCTTAGGCCTTATCATCAGTTTAGGAGTAAAAATGGTAAATGGAAACAAAATTAATGCCTGCTACTTTGCACATATAGATTTAACCATGTGTCGTGACTGTTCTGACTTCATTTCTATTTCCACTTCAATCCAAAAGTGAAGACACTTTTGTTGTAGTGTTAATTTGGCTCCATAATTGTTAACAGCTAATCAAATGATTGAGAATAAAGAGGTCAATGATAACACAAGTTAGCAATTTCAGTGCATGTAATTAAAAGGTCTTTGAAAGCATGAGGTTTGCTGTTTTTATGTAATTACCTGCAAGGTTAACAAGGTGAGGGAAGTTGACTGCCGATGCATCGTTGCTCCTCCAGATTCACTGGCACAGTGCTGGATGTCATGCCGAAGGCAATAAGGGCATGTAGGGAGATCATGTTTTCTGGTGACAGGAGGCAAAAAAGGACAGCTGGCATCAGTGTTAATTAAATCAATAAAAGTATAGTTGTAGTAAATTTTAGAAAACTAAGACTGATTAAAACATATTTTCTATTATGTAGGTTCCGTGTCCCACAGGAGCGGACATACGATCAATTACCAAGGATGTGATTGTGGATCCTGACAAACAATTTACAGAGCAAGTGCCTTCCAACCTTTTCATACTGAATGATCATCATGAGTGTGAAAATACACTGCATTGGCTCAAAAAACGTGCAACAAAGCCGAAAGGTCTGACTTAATCTTACTTAAGGTCTTTTATGAATACTAATGAATTACCCACAACCTTACTAATTGTGGTAAACATTGCCGATGAAAAGTCAGAAGTTTTAGTTTTAGTTTTTCAAAGCATTAGTTTTAGTTTTAATCTTAGAGATACAGTGTGGAAACAGTCCCTTTGGCTCACTGAGACCATGCCAACCAGCGATCACCCACATATTAGTTCTAACCTACACACCATGGACAATTTTTACAGAAGCCAATTAACCTACAAACCTGGGGTAGACACAAAATGCTGGAGTAACTCAGCGGGACAGGCGGCATCTCTGGAGAGAAGGAATGGGTAACGTTTCGGGTCGAGACCCTTCTTCAGTTCTTTCCTACACAACCTACAAACCTGTATGTCTTTAGAATATGGGAGGAAACCGGAGCCACCGGATAAAACACAGGGATAAAACACAGGATAAAACACAGGGAGAACGTACAAACTCCGTACAGACAGCACTTGTGGTCAGGATCAAACCTAGGTCTCTGGTGCTGTGAGGCAGCAATTCTACCATTGCGCCACTGTCATCCAATTTTTAAAAATGTTTTTTGGGTTATTCACTCATTTGATACAGTGTTCTGTGCTGTAGGTGAGAACAGGAAATTAGGTGGAGATGGAAATTAGTTTGGGAACTTAAATACAGAAATACGTGGTGGAATGGTCACTAGTGTTAAATTAGCGCATAGAGGGGGTCTCCAAAGCATTGGTAATGGTGAGACAAAGTGGGAAAGCCAGGGCTGACAAGAGCTAATTTTTCTCACAGTACGTGCTGGCATTTTCCTTGCAGTGCTTGCCACACATAAAATGCTTACAAAAATTAAAGGCTCTTTGCTACCACTCTCAATTTCAAGTAAAATTTCTTGTACTGCCAAATCTTTCATGTGGTCATGATATCAGCACACAGGCCATGAAGTGTCGGCTCTCTCATACTTGAAATGTTACAGTTGAAATTGCAGTGTGTAGAAACATCTCACAAATAGCATAAAACTCCCACTACATTTTAAGGGCTAAAGTAATATATTTGTTATCTTTCCATCTCTGTTGTCAAACTACATGCAAATACTACCAGCGCAGTTTATAGGCTGACACTTTAACAAAGTTTTGAATGGCAAGGGTCATTGGAAGCGAGTTTACATTAAACAAGGAAGAAAGGATATAGCATCTTCTATGTTCCCTTCTAGGATTTTCCAAGGCATTATATAGTCAAAATGGCACATGTTTGAATTGCGTCAGTATTGTACTATATATGGTGCATAATATACAAACACCTATTTTACACAAACTATATTGTGATAACTGAGTGGTGCTTTGAGGTTGGTGCAGGTCTTATCAGTCATTCTAGCTCAGACTGAAACTTAGCTGAGAATAACCTACCTCGTTGGTAGGTTATTCGTAGAACTTGATGGGTTGAATCTGCTCCTATAACGTAGACAATAGACAATAGGTGCAGGAGTAGGCCATTCGGCTCTTTGAGCCAGTACCGCCATTCAATGTTTAAGAAAGAACTGCAGATGCTGGAAAAATCGAAGGGAGACAAAAATGCTGGAGAAACTCAGCGGGTGAGGCAGCATCTATGGAGTGAAGGGATAGGTGACGTTTCGGGTCATGACCGAAGAAGGGTCTTCGCTCCATAGATGCTGCCTCACCCGTTGAGTTTCTCCAGCATTTTTGCCTACCCGCCATTCAATGTGATCATGGCTGATCATCCACAATCAGTACTCCGTTCCTGCCTTCTCCCCAAATCCCCTGACTCCGCTATCTTTAAATGCCCTTTCTAGCTCTCTCTTGAAAGTATCCAGAAAACCGCCTCTGAGGCACTTATGAGCTATGGAGACCCTTGGACTATCTCTGATCGGACTTTGCTGGCTTTATCTTGCACTAAACGTAAAACACGTTATTTCTGTTATTATGTATCTGTACACTGTATATAGCTCGATTGTAATCATGTATTGTCTTTCCGCTGTCTGGTTAACATGCAACAAAAGCTTTTCACTGTACCTCGGTACACATGACGATAACCTAAACTCAACAATGTTGCGATGACAAGACTTTGGGCATCAGTTTTTAGATGCTGCATTGCAGACCTTGGTAGCAAAGATGGAGCAGGCAGATGTAGTTTATTGGCCAGAAGAAATGGAAGAACATCCTAACACATATTCAGAAAGGTTGCTGTAGCTCAGTGGTTGTCAAACCTCTTTGGGCTACTGCCCCCTTAGCTCCATAAACTCATCCCCAGTGCCCCCTATAAAAAGCATTATTCAGAATAGCAGTTTGCACGACTGACTAAAGATGACAATAATGCAATACAATTCAAAACAGTAACAATTAATTGCACATTTATTCAAAATCCAGTTACAGCTTTTTACTTTAATTTAACAAAATTGATTAACTTGATCCAATGATACCAGCTTTTCAAAGCTTGATAATCATTTAGCAAGAGTCCTAGATACCTCATTTAGTACTACTTCACTGTTCAATAAATTCTCAATGAGATGGATGGGCCTGATGAAGTGACACCGGTTTCCCAATGTCTGGTTTAAAGTTACTTAGCAGGACTCGTATATTACCACATTCAGTAATCTGGAGTTGATTTCTTTACTTGGAGAGAAGTTGGGTGACCACACTAAAACCACGTGCTACTAAATATGATGTTGGAAATGCAACAAGGTGTTTCTTAACCACTATTCATAGTGCGGGATAGCGATTGGAAATTTCATTCTGTACGTTCATAAATTTTAGGATCAGAATTAGGCCATTCGGCCCACCAAGTCTACTCTGCCATTTAATCATGGCTGACCTATCTTTCCCTCTCAACCCCATTCTTCTGCCTTTTCCCCATAATCCCTTACACCCGTAATAATTAGGAATCCTTCACTTTCCGCCTTAAAAATATCCATTGACTTGGCCTCCACATTCTTCTGAGGCAATGAATTCCACAGATTCACCACCTTCTGACTAAAGAAATTTCTCCTTATCTCCTTTCTAAAGATACGTCTTTTTATTCTGAGGCAATGGCCTCTGGTCCTAGACTGTTTCACTAGTGAAAACATCCTCTCCACATGCACCCTATCCAGACCTTTCACTATTCGGTCAATTTCAATGAGGTTTGCCCCTCATCCTTCTAAACTCCAGCGGGTACAGGCCCAGTGCTGCCAACCGCTCATCATATGTTAACCCAATCATTCCTGGGCCCATTCCCAACCAAAATTTTTGGTACGATTTCTTAAACATTGGATTCAACTCATGGTCATTTTGGAGCTCAATTTTATCTTCCTCCATTACCCCAATTTCCTCACGTGTTGACTCGCGTTAATTACCATTTACAAATTGTTTACCAAGCTTCAAACAACCATCATCTTTTGTGTTTTACTGCGTTTGTCACATTCACTCCCAAAAGACCCGCAAAGACTTGCCTTTATTTTTCTATTCCATTGCTCCCAGTCTAAAGCGAGTTTCTAAACGAGTGGAAACTGTTTTCATTTTAATGCCCTGTCAATTTAGTCGGTGTCCTGAAAACTTCAATGGAGTCATCCCTTAAACTTCTCAATTCAGTAGAATTAAAGCCCAGCATGTGCAACATAATTTATCGTTGTCATTTAACCCTTGAGTTCCACATATTTTATAATATTTCTTTTTCAAACAAGAATTGGTCATTGCTAGCCTTTCCAGCATTTGGTGTCCATTCCTGAGCTGGGTCCGGGGTGACATATATATTAGACTGAATAAGGATAGTATATTCCCTTCCCTGTAAGACATCGATGATCCAGATAGGGTCTTATAATAATCATGGTTGCTATTGTTCATACTAGCTTGTTATTGATTGGAAATTAATTTCGTTACTTCAATATAATTTCCCTAGCTATCATTGTTGGATTCAAAGTCATGTTGGACTTTGAGCTGCTAGACCTGTGAATTAACCATCATATATTTTGATAAATCTATGCTACACTCATGTTATAAGTCATAGACTCAAAATGATGCAACTAAATGATAAATTCTAGAAAGCCTTTTAATTATACCTGTATATATGATTTTCTTTTGGATCCTGGACTTCCACATGTATGATATACTAATGCACAGAGGTGCTAAGACATGAACAAGTTCATGGAAGTGATACTTTAAACAACATCCTTTGGTGCGATGTTGAGAAAAAAATATTTGAATTTATGTAACATCATTGGAAATAGGAAAAGCACAACAAAGTAAGAAGCACTCAGTTGCAGTGAGGCGGAGAATAACCAATGAGTTCAATATAATGGGGTTGTGCAGCAGTAGAGTTGCTGCATTGCAGTGCCAGAGACCCAGGTTCGATCAGAGTTTGTACGTTCTCCCTGTGACTGTATGGGTTTTCTCTGGGTTTTCTGTTTTCCTCCCACTCTCCAGACGTACAGGTTTGTAGGATAATTGGCTTCTGTAAATTGTCCCTAGTTTGTGGGATAATGCTAGTGTACGGGTGGACGCTGGTCGGTGTGGAGTTGGTGGGCCAATAGGTCTGTTTCCACGCTGCATCTCTAAAAGAACTAAAATATGTGCATTTAATATTCAAGAGAGATGCATAGAACCATTAAGATATGCTTTAGCCAATATTGTATTATTAGTTTGGAGACATCTTTACTTCATCCAGCTTTGTTTCCAATTCAATTTCCAGAATTGAATTGCCATCGAGGCACAGTCCGTTGTTTTACAAATACTTCATATATTTTAATTAATTTTAATTTGCAGTATTGTTTAGAGTGGATATACTGAAGAATGCACATGTAAGCCCATTTAATTGTGCAATTAACTGCTAATTTAATTAAGGACAATTTACTGTAATTACCTTACATTTATTTGAAACATTCAAATGATTCTCCTTAATTAGAAAACTAAGCAGGGAGAGACATTTTCAGTGCTAGCATAAATCCTAGTTTGATAATGAATGTAATTTAATTCTTATAATTGGTCCTCATATTATCCACATATGAATAACTTAACTGCAATCTGCCAAGTTCTTTTTAAGATTCATGTAACGTGCCTACAAACCTGATCAAGAAAACATTTTGAGCAAACCTGTTAATGTTCACAGGATATTTTAGGGAGATGACATATCAATTTACAGAATTAAGCGCATGTAGTGCATTGATTGGCATTTTGCAGTATAGAGCTCTGGTGTCTGTTAATATATCACTTTATCAATATTAGATTATTGAATTGAAATCTATCGATTGACTTCCTGATACTTACGTTATCTTGTATTATTAACCATACAGATCCTCGTAGGTCTCCAGATGCATTGTTAGTGAATCACAGGATACACTCTTTTATAACAAGAACATTTGATCATCTAACCTAAGATAGACACAAAAAACTCAGCGGGACAGGCAGCATCTCTGGAGAGAAGGAATGGGTGATGTTTTGGATCAAAACCCTTCATCTAAGCTAATTGATGATATATTTGAGGATTGCAGACAAACAAGAATCATTATTTTCTTTCATAAGCAGCTTTCCCATCTCATTCCTTTTTGCTAACTTACTAGTTGTCATCCTTTTTATTCCCACCCTCAGCGTACACCGCAAGAAGGATGGATTTGGAGAGGCTGATACTAGTAAGAGACGTGCAGAATATAAGGTTACAGCACTGGAACATTTGAGATTGTAGTTTACACCTGGGAGTACTTTGTGGATCATTGAGTCTTAGCAATTATTCAGGTTAGATTAGTTTACTGTCTTATACACCAGGGTGCAATGAAATTCCTTGCTCACATGAAGCTCACAGAGTAAATAGTATACATGCAGTAATAACAAAGCCAACTATGAGTGAAGACAGCAGAATGATGCAAGATTATAGTGCAAAACAAATTAAAGTAGAATAATGGAGCAGCCAAATGAGGAACTGATTTACCAGCAACTGACGGTTTGGCACCCAGTGGCGGACTGGCCAGGGTGTCAACTTGCCCGATGGCAAGTGGGCCCCTGATGAAGTGGGCCCCCTATATCAAGTGGGGCCCTGATGAAGTGGGCCCCCTTTGTCTCCTGGCAACCAATATTTTTAGACCCAGTCCGCCACTGTTGGCACCTCCTTTAATTTGGACAAAATCAGCAGAGCGCACTTGAAATCCCCCACCCCTCGGAATTCCCCCCCAAAATGTTGTGCCTAGGCCGGGTAAGGCGACCGATCTCAACCTCATGGGCCTGTGGCCAGGGCTCTGGAACTCCGACCCGGCCAAAGCAAGCAGATTTGTTTCCCATAGCTGACTTCGGCAGCTGATCAGAGGGTGGAATTGGCCCCCTCTGGATAGGGCTTTGGAACTGCGTCCTGACCCCAGCCAGCAGATCTGTTCCCACAGTTCACTTCCAAGGCCGACTTTGCGAGCCGGTATCTCGTTCCCTCTGCGGCCTAATTGGACCACTCCGATATCATTGGACTCCTCGCAGAGGCCATGACCTCTGTTGGTTCAGCAAAATGGGTAATCCAGAAAGGCTCTGGAACCAAGGGTGCCGGAAAATCGGTGGTGGACCTGTAGTTCCATTCTACCGGAAATGTAACTTACTGGTACATTCGGGAAAGGTGTGTGAAAGGTGATTGATTCAAGAAGTGATTAGTTCATTGATGGTGGTGGGGGGAAAGCTGTTCTTTAGTCTGGATGTCCAGGCTTTCATGCTCCTATATCTTCTCCCCGAAGAGAGAAAATGAAATGGGCAAGTGGGCAAGAATTGTTGATGATACTTCCTGCCTTCCTGATGCAATGCACCATGAAGATGGACTGGATGAAAGAAGTAAAGAGCTTCTGATGGACTGGGCTTTATTCACCACTATCCGCATGTTAAGGCAGTCATGAGCAGAGCAGTTGCCAACCAGGCTGAGATGCATCCCATCAGAATACTACTTGAAGCTCATTTGTGGAAGTTCAAAGGAATCCTAGCGGTCACACCGAATCTTGTACACCTGAGAAAGTAAATATGCTGATCTTGCATATGGCGTACACAGCTTAAAGTTGTAGGACATCTTGTTCTATTTGATCTTATTTGTTTGTGCACGCTGGGGTGATTGCATTCGTTGAAACAGGGCGGACCACGTGAAGGTTGCAATCTTCCACCCAATATGCTGATGTGCTTTCTTGATCACTGCGTCAGTGTGAAGAGACCAGGTTTGGTTGCTGGTGATACAGATGCATAGAAAGTTGAATCTGTCGACCATCTTGTACAAGCACTATTGATGAGGACAGGGTTGTGTTCACCCACTTGCTTCTTTACACCAGCAACCAAATTATTTTGTCTTGCTCATGTTGAGGACTGTTTTCCAGACCCCATAACACACTGTTCTTGATTTTGTTCTTGTACTTTGTCTCGTTGATTTTGTTGATCTGTCCCACACAGTGATCTCACTGGCGATCTTTGAGTTGGCTTGATCTTTGATCATTTTACTTGTCTGCTCACTTGTGGGTGTACAGGGAGTAGATCAAAGGACTAAGCACTGGTGAGCAGCAGTGTTGAGGGTCAGGGTGGAGGAAATGTTATGACCAATTCTAACCGACTGAGGTCTGCCGGTCAGGAAGGCATAGAAGTGTCGTGGCATGGGAATGCACATGTAGTAGGCTGTGAGATTGAGTGTAGACATTTGGTGGCCTTTGAAAGTCTGGAGGATAGGAGGAAAGTGAGAGGTTTGCTATTCGGCAAATGATGCAATGTAGGACAGGACAACGATGCCTATTACCTTTCCAGGAATAAGAATGGGACACTTGGAGGATAATCAGAATGTTGGAATGACCCAGTTGGATCTTCTGGAAGCTGACAAGGACCTGGGTTGCTGAGTAGGAGAAGCTGAATTCTGAGATCATCTTGGAAATGATGTTGGCAGGAGTATGCACTTACCAAGATAATTGTAAACAAAGGTTTTTGGGTTATGTGTATAGGGAATTATACTGGATAAAAAATAATATATGGGTGGAGGATGGGGATTAATCGGCCATGGAAGCAAATAAAATAAATGGTGATTTTTTTGTGTATTGATGCAGCTCATAATTAGACAATTGGCATTGGGGTAGTTAGATTTGTAGAATAGAGCAGTGAAGCAGCTAAAGAGTTCAACAAAGGTGCCATGGCCTTGCAACAGACAACAGATGGCAAATTACAGACAGATAATGGTGAGAATTAGATCAGAAGTATTCACTGTGCGTAAGAGGAGGCACAAAAACACAGCCCGAGGCTCTGAAAATATGCTTAATTGGGCAGTGTTCTGGAGGATAGAGAGTACAATTGATGTGTGGCCACCACATCTTTTGGGAATGACTCGAGATGACAATACAAAATTATGTTGGGGCAACATTTTAGGATCTTGCAGATTACATGAACATTTTGCAGATGACATGACATTTATAGTTTGTAAATAGTGAGGAGCATACCCTTAAGCAACATCAAGATATAGACCAGCTGAAAATATGGACACAGCAAAGGCGGATGGAATTTAAATCAGAATAGTGTGATTTGATGTATTTTGGAAAGTTGAGTAAGAATAGGAAATCACAGCAAATGGTGGGTCCCAAGGGAATGTTGATGAAGAGTGGGTCA
The DNA here is from genome assembly GCF_010909765.2 of Amblyraja radiata. Taxonomy (NCBI): domain Eukaryota; kingdom Metazoa; phylum Chordata; class Chondrichthyes; order Rajiformes; family Rajidae; genus Amblyraja; species Amblyraja radiata. The sequence goes on from NC_045963.1 coordinate 69,366,777, forward strand.
TTGGTGAAGAGTGGGTCCCTCAACCTCGATGAGATAACTCAGGAACATCAGTGATCTATAGTCCATACTTCCATTGATCACACACGAGGGTAGACCTGTTCATTATTTTCCACCCATTGCTGTGTAGGACTCAGAGTTCCCCAACATTCTTCCAGGCACACGCATTAGTGACTGCACAATTATTGTGTCAAGTAGTCCTCCATATTACATTCTAACCTTCATTAATCCAGTGCTTTTGCTTGATTAGTATCCACCTAATGTATGATGACCAGCAATTAATCATGCAAGTCTGTGCATGCTTATCTGAGAGCTGCCATGAAATTTTAACATTACAACAATTATCCACCCTGAATTGATTTCCTTGAATACCAAACACGAATCTGGCAGCTAGAAAACTAGACTTTTGTTTGCACTCTTGGCTCATACGTCCTCGTAGGAATTTCATTCAGCAGAATTATGTATGGCCCATGGAAAAATACAACACAAGCTTTATCTAGCAAACTCCAGAAAGCATCATAATTTTACTTAAATGACAGAAAGGCCCTATATAAAGTTAGTATCAGGTCATGTGCGGCCAGCAAATGGATATCAATCTTTCAATGCATGACGTAATGCATTTTTTGAGATGCAGCAGATCAAAGGAATCCATACAAGAGGTATAGTGGAACAGAAGGATGTTCACAGTTCATTTAGATAATAGTTCAGATTGACAAGGTTGGTTAAAATCTCTTACAGGATGCCTTCCTTTATTAGCCGAGCCAGTGCAAGGGAAGGCTATGATAAAACTGAATGGAACATTAGTTAGAGCAAGGCTTCAAACTGCTTATAATTCTGGTCATCTCATTATAGGAAAATGCAATTGCATTCCATAAGTCCAGAAGACATCCACAAGCATGTTGTCAGGACTGGAAACTTTTAGTCACCGGGAAAGATTGAATAGGTTGAGCTTGTTATCTTTGGGACAGAGGAGGAGTTCTAGTTGAGGGATATAAAATTAGGAACTGAGTTGGAGTAAATAGCAAGTTCTTATTTCATTTAACAGAGTGATCAAAAACCAAGCGGCATAGATTGAAGGTAATTTGTGGAAGAATTAGAGGATAAATGAGGAGTTTTCTTTTTCACCTGAGAGATCGATAGGGATCTGGAATCTCTGCCTCAAATTGTGGTAGAGAACAAACTCCATCATTTTAAACCGGACTCCACTGAGTGCTTTAGGGCCCTGACCTGCAGGGCTAAAGACCCACGGGTGGGAGGTCAAATTAGATTGCTTATCGTTCTTTCAACTGGCACTGGCTCAATGTGCCATATGTCTTCCTTGCATGTTGTCAAATGTCTGATTCTTTCATCTTTGAGTTAAAATGTGAACTGGCCCTTCGGTGACCTCTGCTGGGTCACTGTTGTCACATCTACTTATTTTTGTGCAGTAAATTCTTCAGTTTGCATCCTACAAAATCACTGTCATAAATTGCCAGTTTTGCCACTGCTTAGTATGGTAGAAACAGCCTTCGTTTGGAGATTTATCAAACTGGTGGAATTGAATTATTAGATCGCTCCTCCTTTCCCCCCTTAACTGGACTCTGGGTTATTATCGCTGTTATTTCAAGGCCAAATCTGAAGTGATGGGAGTATTCCACCACCAGGTTGACGAGCTTAGTGTGTGAGTGTGTAATTGGGAGAACTAATTAGAGGGAGAAAAGGAAGGAGCCATGCCCATATACTCCCTACTGTGTGTGGCCTCCAGCTTTGACACAACAATTATGCTTTAACCAATGATGTGGATGGAAGCTTTTCCTATCAGTGGCCGTATATAGATTTTCAACCTACTCCCAAGCTGGTTATTTCACTGCTGTTGAGTACCGATTCCAGGATGGAAAGAGAAAGTATATGGGTTGGATATTGCTGGCTATGCTGAATAGAACTGCTTTAAACTGTAGTAATCATGACCCTCTGCAGAAGATTGGGACTGTCTCTGACAGATCGGAACTCATTTGAGATCCAAGATTCAATTGATTTCAATGTGTAAGGATATAGGAGATAGTAAATTACTATTTTTTAAATTATTTTATTTAGGGCTTTAATTATTTAATTCAAATTAGATTTAAATTAGGGGAATCGATGACCAGAGGACATAGGTTTAAGGTGAGGGGGAAAGATTTAATATGGTGGTAGGTTTATGGAATGAGCTGCTGGAGGAGGTAGTTGAGGCAGGTACTATCGCAACGTTTAAGAAACATTTAGACAGGTACGTGGAAAGGACAGGTTTAGAGAGATATGTGCCAAATGCAGGCAGGTTGGACTGGTGCACATGGGACATGTTGGCTGATGTGGGCAAGTTGGGCTGAAGGGCCTGTTTTCACGCTGTAAGTCTTTATGACTCTAAATGTATTATTTATCTGTTTAAATTTTAACTTAAATAGTTTGCTTTAGTTTTCATAACCTTTAAATGTTTCTGAATGGTTAGCGGTGTATAAAAAGTTTAAAGATCAATTACAGCTGTTATACATTATGAAGCACAACCCTCTGCTTTGCTGGCTGCCAATGTCTGCCAGGAGCAATTGAGGCCAGGCGGGCCTTGCTGAACTGCAGCTCCACATTGGGACCAGGATAAATTGTAGGCATGGAGTCACCTTGGACATTGATTCCATATTTGGATTGAGAAGGTTGGGGGTCTGGATTTGGACCGAACCAACAAAACTTTGCCCATCATGTTTTCTGAGCATGTTTCAACATTTGTGAGGGAGTTTCTCCAGTGTGTATAATGACAGGAAGAAAAGAACAACAAGTAGTGGTGATGGTAGAAGCTACTTGTGCGTAGGCAAGCTGAAAAGCAATGCAATAATGTCTCCGTGAAGCCTTATGTAGAGCCACGCAAAGTGAGGAATGGATTAAATGATCCTTGGACAATGGTAAACATATCAACAAGCACTAAGCTCAAAGATGTTGGCACTTGGGATGAGAACTGAAATACATGGGAAATTTCAGTAGGGTAAAGAAAAAAATTACAAATGGAATTCCAACAAGAGAAGTATGCTTAATTAATTTGGAGGGTATGGCAGATAAATAAATTGAATATAGAATAAATGGGATACTGAGAAGTGTACAGGAAACACAGGAATATATAAACTGAGAAATCATAAACCCTAGAAGTTGGCAGAAGAGGCAGGCAAGATGTTTAATGAAATTATATTTTCCTTAGTGGGCTAAGGCATAGATTTCATTGGGTAAGTGTAGACTGACCCAGAGAGGAACATTGAGAGGCAGAGGTTAAGGTGTGTTTTAAGGCAAAGCTCTAAGTGGCAGGAATAATGTTCCATCTTTGTAGACATTTACATAAAACATGGCTGGGAACAGTGTGGTCATCATATTGTAGAAATAACTAGAGAGAGATCAGAGGAGATTTATGTGAATATTGTCAGATGAAAGACTTTGGTTAAGTGGAATATTTAGCTACAATGAATCTGTTTATTGCAGCATAATCAGGGAAGAGCTTTAATGAAGATATATAAATTAATGATAAGATTGGATAGGATAAATTATAAATACATTTTCCCCTTTGCAGTATGTCAGTAACTAGGGGCCATAGATGGAAGGTAATAGCATCTCTTGGCTGAAGGCTCTCAGCACTCTAAAGGGTGGGCCACATTGTTACGTAGCACAAAACCAGACTTCTGAAATAGGCCCCAATCTTCAGTTCAGTGACAGCGAGAAATAATCAGGAAGGCTGAGGAAATTAATCAAGCTTGTTTTTAAAGATGTCTTGAAAAAATGTTACATTGTCAACAACCTATGGGAATCGCTCCCCCCTGATCATTCAAGATTGAAAAATACCCATTTGATCTGCTGCTGCTAAGAACTAGGTCTAAAATCAACCCACAAGCATATTTTGTCCCACTGTGGCAGTCTCTGGATCCCAGGGTACTGCCTTATAAGTAGGAAATGGTTAAAGGGGAAGTTAGGGAACACCTTTTTTCATCCGAATTGATGCAAATTTGGTGCAGAAACCGTCAGCATATTGGAAAAAGCACCACAGTGTCACTTGAAGTGTTGCAGGCTACAAGACATATAGACCAAGAGCTGGAAAATGCGATTGATCTCTGCAGCTTTCTCTCCTGGAATGGGAGTGGTTGCCTTCTGTTAAGTACATTTTGATAGTTCTGTAATTTTAACAGAGGGAGAATCTCACCAGGTTAAATTTCTCCTTACACTCTGGTGTCATCTTGTTTGTGAAAGTCAGTGAAACTGGAAGAAAAAAGCACCATCTAGATTTTGAGCAGCTCTACCAACAAATTCATCGCTGTATTAGAGAACCAAGGGACTGCACCAAAACATGTATCTACCTAATCAATTCTTTGTTAAAATATGAAGGCTGAGAGAAATGTTCGAAACAGCAATTTTTCTATCTCTCCACCCATGAATTAACAATGGAGAGAGAACACATGTTGTACTGGCAGTTCTCTGCATTCTAATGAAGCGCACCCAGAAACATTAATGGCTAAATACAATGTACAACCAACTCACAATTCTGGGTGCCTATATTTCATAGAACCTCAAAATAAGATCATAGTACCTGTATTGCTTTTTAAGTTTGTATTTCAAAATACTTAATTATAATTATTGTTCCTTCCCAGGAAATATCATAGTTTATGGGAACACAATTGAAGCTTACATCGCCGTGAATACTATCCTGTCTTGTGGAATTGATGGCTCTCTCATACATCTGGTGAAGCCTCCTTCAGAACTCGACACCAGTTGTTTTAATAATTCTGTAATAGAAACTGCAGTAATGGAGGCACTGGAGAAGGATAATATTTCTTTGTATTCTAACTGTCTTCTTTCTCAGTGGAACGAAGTGAAAGTCCATGGTCGCATCGCCATTTCTTCTTTCACCACTGATTCTGAACCACTGATCCTTAACTGTGCGGTAAGTTACAATCATTCCTATTACAGCTGAGCGAACTATAACCTATTTAAGTATAGCACCTTGGCGCAGCTGGTAGAGCTGCCATCTCACAACACCAGTGTGGCTGGGCAAGGACAATGATACAGATAAAAGTTCAGGTAAAATAAATGCACATGACTTAAAAACTAATATGAATTCAAAAGATAAAGTTAGATTGAATGATAGGATGCAGTAGGTTTAGTTTAGTTTAGAGATACAGAGTGAAAACAGGCCCTTTGGCCCACTGAGTTCGCGCTGACCAATGATCACCCATACACTATTTCTGTGTTATTCCAGTTTTGTATCCTACACACTAGGGGCAATTTACAGAATCCAATTAACCATTGAACCTGCACTTCTGGGAATGTGGGAGGAAGCCGAAGCAATCGGAGAAATTCCACGCGGTCACGGAGAGATTGTACAAACTCCCTACAGACAGCATCCATAGTCAGGATCGCACATGGCTCTCTGGATGTGTAAGGCACCTGCGTCACCATGCCGCCCTTAAATAGCAACTCGAGTACAGGCTAGGATTAGTTGTAAAGCAAATATCCCAGATTGTGAAGTTTTCAAAAAGGTCTAGGAATATATCAAAAGTTATAACATTAACAAGCAATATTATTACAACACTAAAATGAAGAGATTTTAGCATGGTTGTTCAGGTGATGGATAGAGCAAAAAGTGTACTATTCTTGTAAGAATTGTTTACAGATCTCTTGATATTAGTTATAGAAAAATAAATATAAATCTGATCAAGAGGCAAATGCCAAAAATAAGGAATATGAAAAATAGTATCAGGAAAAGTCATTTGACTATTCACTTCTATGCTGCCATGTAATGTTATTGGCTGTTTTTTTTTTTTACCTTGACATCGCTTTCATGTGCCATGCTTAAAGCTTTGTTTATCAGTCTGTTTCAGTAATTTATTTTTAAAAGTATCTGTCTGTTTTGAATAAACTCAAAGACTGAGCCTCCAGAGCCCTCTTGGATAATGAGGATTCACCATCCTCCAGGTGAATAAATTTCATCTTCCCTGTGTCCTGAATGGTTGATCCCATATTTGGAAACGTTGACCCCAACACACTCCATAGTCCCAACACACTCCAGCCAGGGAAGTATGGCACTGTATGTTTTTTTGTTTTTTTTTAAATTCTCTCTCCACCTTTAATTATTTTATTGCATGGATCCGTTTTGAACCCATTGTGTCACGTTGTCTCCTCCCTACTCCTTCGTTCTCCCCCCCCCCCCCCCCCCCCCACCCGCCCCACTTCACCACAACTCCCACACCTCTGTGATGTAAAACACACTTGTTTTTATCGTACCTACGGTTGTGATGACAGATGATTGACCTGCCTCCACAGAATGCTGCTTAATTTGTTGTGAATTTTCAGCACTTTATGTTTTTATATCAAATCTCCAGTATCTGCAGTACTTTGATGTTCAAATTATACCTTTCCTGAAGACAGGGAGACGAGATCTCAAAGGTTTCAAAGGTCTTTTATTGTCACCTGTGCCGAATTAAGTGATACCTGCACAGTATATTCCAGGTGCAGCCTCATTGACATCCCACATGATTATAGAACATAGCGGTACAACGCAGGAATGGGCTCTTTGACCCCCAATGCTTGAGGCGAACATGATACCAAGTTAAATTGATCTCATCTGCCTGTACATGATCCATATCCCTCAAATCCCTGCACTTCCATGTGCCTATCTAAAAGACTCTTAAATGCCTACACCAGCACCCCTGGCAATGTGTTCCAGGTCCCCACTACTCCCTGTGTAAAAAAAAACCTTGTCCTGCACATCTCTATTAAACGTGTTTCCTGTCACCTTGTAGTTATGCCCTCTAATAATAATAATAATAATAATAATAATAATAATAATATCTTTTATTGTCATTGCACATCAGATGCAGCTTCCAACCAATGTAAAAAATAAATAAATAAAAAATAAATAAGCTGTGCGACGTGACCATCTGAGGGAGACAGTCCAGGTGGGATGGGGGGCACTCAGCAGGGCCGGTTCAGAGGCTCTGGGAATGAAGCTGTTTCTGAGTCTGGAGGTTCAGGCGTAGAAGGCCTTGTAACGTCTGCCTCTAATGTTGGACATTACCCCCCTGGGAAAATGACACATCTTAATTTTCACATATGGGCGGTACAATTAAAAAACAAAATGAAAGATTTTAAAAGAGTTACAATCATGGGATTTGAGAGGGGTAAAAGCTTGCTCGGAATATGAAAGTGACGACAAAATATTTTCTGGATATATTAAGAGCAAAAATTGTAAATGGGAATCTGCACCCATTAAAAACATATGAACTCGAATGAGTTCCGATCTGTCAGAGGCAGTCCCAATCTTCTGCAGAGGGTCATGATTACTACAGTTTAAACATAAACAAAAAGTCTAATGCAATGTTAACATTGATCTTGAAAGGTAGTAATACAAAAGTGGATGAACTATGTTTAAATTCTTAAGATCAAGGACATTAAAAATTCAGGAACACATATTGGCCTTGAAGGGAGTACAGCAGTTATCTTATGTAGGACGGAACTGCAGATGCTGGTTTACACCAAAGATAGACGCAAAATGCTGGAGTACTCAGCGGATCAGGCAGCATCTCAAGAGACAAGGAATAGGTGATGTTTCAGGTCAAGACCCTTCTTCAAACTGTCTTCTTGATGGTCTGCTGATTTTCATCCTGGATTGTGATTGTAAATATTAAAAATTTCAGACTAGCTAAAAATTGGAAATAAAATCTGAACACACAGCAGTCTTCCTCGGTGTAGTAGGTTAAAGTTGGGACTTTGGATTGGTGCTGATGTTCCTTATTTGTTTTTGCTTTTTCAGGCTTTCTTTAGCGTCGACAAGAAGAAAGTGGATATTGATGCATTCAAGGCTATAAATAAGGCATGCCTTGTCTTTGATGGAAAACTAGTAATTGACTCTACTTTTCATACTAATGACATTACGATCAGAGCTGCAGGACCACTTACCAAATACTCCCGCCGTTATTACGCTGACCAGTGGTCTCATGAAAACTTTAATTCAAAGGAAATTGGATTTCAGCTAGCTGCACTCATGCTACACCTTTTTGATCCGACTCTGGAACAAATGACTGAGCCACCACTAGAACTCGATCTGCTTGTTCCTGCTTACATTGGTGCTAAAGTCAAAGGTATGTGATTGAAATATGTACAACATTGTCTCTGTCTTTGCCTTCTCAGGTTTTATAAATCGTTGGTGGGCATGGTGCAAGGTTCCAACTGAAAAATGTAAAAAAGTAATGGTGCTCAATGAAATCAAAGGAAAGTGAATATAAAATATACAGAGCACGGTAACATTGAGCCATACAGTGTGGAAACAGGCCCTTTGGCCCAACTTGCCCACACCGACCAACATGTCCCACCTGCCTGCGTTTCACCCATATCCCTCTAAACCTACCCAATCCATGTACCTGTCTAAATGTTTCTTAAACGTTGCTATAGTCTCTGCCTCAACTACCTCCTTCGGCAGCTTATTTCATATACCCACCACCCTTTGTATAAAAAAGTTACCCCTCGGGTTCCTATTAAATCTTTATTCCCTCATCTTAAACCTATGTCCTTTGGTTCTCGATTCCCCTGCTCTGGACAAAAGACTCCGTGCATACACCCAATCAACTCCTCTCATGATTTTATACACCTCCAAAAGATCACCCCTCATCCTCTTGTGCTCTATGGAATAAAGTCCTACCCTGCTCAACCTCTCCCTCTAGCTCAGGCCCGGCAACATCCTTATGAACCTTTCCAGTCTGAAGAAGGGTCTCGACCCGAAATGTCGCCCATTCCTTTTCTCCAGAGATGCTGCCTCACCTGCTGAGTTACTCCAGCATTTTGTGTCTACCTTTGACAAAATCTTTCCTATAACACAATGACCAAAACTGAACACCACGGTAACAGTACAAATTGTGCTTTGGATACAGTCGATAAATAGAAATTTAAAAGGTAAAGAAAATAAGGGAAATAAGAAATGTGTTGTTAAAATGTTAGAAAAGAATAAGTTGAGGCATGTACCGCACATAATTATTCTCTGTCTATAACTACGTGAGCCTAGAAATTATCTTTCCACTTTTAGGTACACTAATCCAGCAATTAAGGTACATTTTCTAAAGTGACTTCAGCACTGCAATCTTCAAACATGATCCTAATTAAATAGCATTCTTAAGTTGTGTAGGAAGGAACTGCAGATGCTGGTTTAAACCAAAGATAGGCACAAAAAGCTGGAGTAACTCAGCGGGACAGACAGAATCTCTGGAGAAAATGAATAGGGGATGCTTTGGGCTGAGACTCTACTTCAGATTGAGAGTCAGGGGAAAGGGAAACGAGGTATAGACGGCGATATAGAGAGATAGAGAACAAATGAATGAAAGATATACAAAAAAATAACGATGATAATGGAGACAGGCCATTCTTAGCTGAGGTCTCGGTGAAAATAAGTTACAATGAGACTCAATAAGATGACTTTGAAGCTAATACAACGACTTGGGTGGGGGAGGGACGGAGAGAAAGGGTTGCAAGGGTTACTTAAAGTTAGAGAAATCAATATCCATACCACTGGGTTGTAAGCTGCCCAACCGAAATATGAGGTGCTGTTCCTGCTATTTACATTTGGCCTCAGAGTGGTCTGTAATGATTCTGAGGGAATGAAGTTGAAATCAACAGTTACTTCCACTTGGACAGCAAGATATCCTGGTACAAGTATGAGAATGTATTTAGGCTGCAAGAGGTCACAGATCTCAATGAGAACGGTTTTGTTTAAGTGTAACCTGCACAGTATCCACCAAAAAATGTCCACAAAGGGTGGTGGATGTATGGAACGAGCTGCCAGAGGAGGTAGTTGAGGCAGATACTAGACCAATGTTTAAGACATATATGGACAGGTATATGGATAGAATAAGCAAGTTAGTAAGTAAGTAAGTTTATTGGCCAAGTATTCACATACAAGGAATTTGCCTTGATGCTCTGCCCACAAGTAATAACATGAAAGAACTGGTAAAAGATGAAAATCTTCTTGATTTTATTCAGGGTTATTTTTGCAATCATCTTTCCTGTAAGGAGTAAGGAAGCAGGATGCATTCAAATTACTAGTGAATGATGAGCTGAATTTGGTAATGATTTCTCTGATGACAGTCATTATATGATAACGTTCAGTGTGGTATTTTAAAAGAGAAGGAGACAGAATAGAGAGAGTTAGATTTCAAGAGAGAGTTAGATTTAGCTCTGAGGGCTAAGGGAATCAAGGGATATGTGGGAAAAAGCCAGTTCTGATTTTGGATGATCAGCCATGATCATATTGAATGGTAGTGCTGGCTCGAATTATCGAATGGCCTACTCCTGCACCTATTTTCTAAGTTTCTATGTTTCTATAGCTGCAATGGTTCTACATTTAGCTAAAGTTGAATTGAATGCAATAAGACATGTACAGCCCATAGTAGGTTGTGTAAATCATTGTTCCGAGAAGTGACACACATACTCTTTTGCTAATTGTGGGCCTGCTACCCTTCTTTTCTAAAAGCCAAGGTATACATTATGGTCTAAGGATCCAACTGGAAGGAACAACTGAGATTCAAATCATAAATCACCTACATTTTATCCACACTTAAACTATTCAGTGATTTATGCTGTTACTGAGTTTTCACGTTTTATTCATTTAAATACATTTCAGAGCTAGAACCCAGTGTCATGGCATCAGAAATTTTACTGGGGAGGAAAAACAGGAAGAGAGACAACCTTTCTGATTGACCTTGTCTAATTAACAAGCAGTTTGTGGAGTAAATAAAGTGTCAGGGTTTTGTTTTATTAGTACCTTACTAATATTTTTTTGTCTCTATGGCTTGTTGCTTATACTTGAATAGGGGAATATTACAAAACTGGTGATTTTTATAACTGCTACCAGGTGAAGAAAAAGAGCATTGTCCACGGTTAGACAAAAATGCTGGAGAAACTCAGCGGGAGAGGCAGCATCTATGGAGCAAAGGAATAGGTGACGTTTTGGGTCGAGACCCTTCTTCAGACGGATGTGTGGGTGGGGGGGGGGGGGGGGGGTAGAAGAAAGGAAGCGGCAGAGACAGTGGGCTGCGGGAGAGCTGGGAATGGGAGGGGAAGGAGGGAGAAAGCAAGGACTACCTGAAATTGGAGGTCAAAGTTGTTGATTTCTTTTCCCTCCCATTTCCCCTCAACAACTTTACCTTTGACTCCCCCCATTTCCTCCAAATCCAAGGCGTAGCTATGGGCACGCGCATGTGCCCCAGCTATGCCTGCCTCTTTGTAGGGTACGTCGAACAATCCTTGTTCAAGGCGTACCGTGGCCCTATCCCCGAACTCTACCTCCGCTACATTGACGACTGCATTTGTGCTACCTCCTGCACCCATGCAGAACTCACTGACTTCATCCATTTCACCACTAACTTCCATCCGGCACTCAAATTCACCTGTACCATTTCCGACATCAATGGCTATCTGGACTACACTTCTTCCCATCCTGCTTCCTGTAAGGATTCTATCCCCTACTCCCAATTCCTCCGTCTACGCCGCATCTGCACCCAGGATGAGGTGTTCCAAACCAGGGCATCAGAGGTGTCCTCATTCTTTAGGGCGTTCCCCTCTTCGATTATAGATGAGGCTCTCACCAGGGTATCTTCTATATCCCGTAGCTCCATTCTCACTCCCCATCCCCCACTCGTAACAAGGACAGAGTCCCCCTTGTCCTCACGTTCCACCCAACCAACCATCACATACAACAGATAATCCTCCAACATTTTCGCCACCTCCAACGGGATCCCACCACTGGCCACATCTTCCCATCTCCTCCCCTTTCGGCTATCCACAGAGACCGCTCCCTCCGTAACTCGCTGGTCAATTCGCCCCTTCCCACCCAAACCACACCCTCCCCTGGTACTTTCCCTTGCAACCACAGGAAATGCTACACTTGTCGCTTTACCTCCCCCCTTGACTCCATCCAAGGACCCAAGCAGTCTTTCTAGGTAAGGCAGAGGTTCACCTACACCTCCTCCAACCTCATCTATTGCATCCGCTGCTCTAGGTGTCAACTGCTCTACATCGGTGAGACCAAGCGCAGGCTTGGCGATCGCTTCACCCAACACCTCTGCACAGTTCGCATTAACCAACCTGATCTCCCGATGGCTCAGCACTTCAACACACCCTCCCATTCCGAATCTGCCCTTTCTGTCCTGGGCCTCCTCCATGGCCAGAGTGAATCCCATCGCAAATTGGAGGAGTAGCACCTTATATTTTGTTTGGTAGTTTACACCCCAGCGGTATTAACATTGACTTCTCCAATTTCAGGTAGTCCTTGCTTTCTCCCTCCTTCCCCTCCCCTTCCCAGCTCTCCCACAGCCCACTGTCTCCTCCCCTTCCTTTCTTCTTCCCACCACCCCCCACCCACATCAGTCTGAAGAAGGGTCTCAACCTGAAACGTCACCTATTCCTTCGCTCCATAGATGCTGCCTCACCCGCTGAGTTTCTCCAGCATTTTTGTCTACCTTCCAATTTTCCAGCATCTGCAGTTCTTTCTTAAACAAATTGTTCATGGTTAAATAGTTATTGTCAGTTAGAAAATTTCACAAATATATTGCAAAGTGCCATGGATTGTAATAATTAAAGTTTCTTACTTCATATTAATCTCTAATTATGGCATTGGTTAACACATAAAGCTGCTTGCTGAAAATGCAATTATTTATGTCAGTTCTGTAGTTAACATGCTACATCTGGTCATCTCACTCAATATAACACCTCATTAACATCCTATTCCAGTCACACAGGCGTTTCTCCAGCACCTAAACAGCAATAATCTTGCTTCATTCCTATACCCTTTTTTTCCAGTAAATGCTTGACATCTTTGAACAGGATCATATTACAGTTTTCAGAACATGCATTTGCTGAGCCTGGTAACATTTAAATGTGGTACAGATGAATCCTAGTTAAAAAGAAAACAGTATGTGGTAATACTATTGCAAATTAAATGATTGTGCCACACAGGCTACACGCATTTCATTGGAATCAAGCCTCCCTGTTTTGCTTTAAGCCCTTTTTAGTCTTCATTCTCCTAGCATTAAAAATGTACCTGGCATTCAGAGGCAAGCAAGTTAAATTTTGAAATCACAGAGATCTGTTGTGTTGCGCATCTGTCTCCATTGAGAATTTGGGCAGAATCAGGCCCTATTGTAATAATTTTCCACCTGATTGTTGTATTTGATGCTCTATCACTACCATCTTATAGAATGGAAGTAAGGTTTTGAAATGAAGTTATCACAATTAATGCTATTAAAAACAATTCAATATTATGTTTTGTAAGTTCAAGAAAAGTTTAATATAACTATTTTAGATTTTTATTCTTGTGCTAGGAAGAAAATAGTTCAAAAGCTAATGTCATTCTTTAATATCTTGTGGAGCAATAATTGATAATTACAATTTAATTTTCATACAATCTATCTGGTATATAGGTCCTTTAAATGTTTTTAAGACTAATCTCATTTGACATAAACTAGTTTCTTTATCCAAATGTTGCTTTGCATATCAATTTCGAAGACTAAATAGCCTGCAAAAATAACTAAATGTGGTACAAGCTGATGATTAGTTTGCTAACTCAGACTTATATTGGCCTCAACAACCAGCAATGAAGAGATGATACTGACTGCTGGTCTTGAAGGAAGCTGCCCACAATTGTGACATAGCCTTTGTGGCATAAATTCCACCTTGCTTGATGTCCGTTTTTGCATGGTATGGAGGTTTGATGCCCAGCAACAATAATAGCTTCCAGCAGATTGAACAGGCAATTGCATTGAGGACAATGTGCCTGTAAATTAAAAAAAAACACAACTTTAATTGTTTTAAGTATTTTACAGTACACAGAATAATGATTCAATAAGATTAAGATAGAAGTTCTAGTATCAAAGACTTTACAAAACACACAAAATAAACATCCAAGGGAAATGGCAGTCCACCTGTAAAGTTGGTTGTTTTTGAACAGCTGTTCAGGAATCATTTTGATTTTTGTTTTAACAACCTCAATTTTAACTAATTCTACAGAGCAGAATATTTTCTGGATTTTTTTAGTTCATAAACACTTGAAATTCTTGACAATTCACTTAATTTCAAATGTTATGTTCAAAAGGTTGATGACTAATTCAGATTTTGGAGGTGCAGAAAATTACTACTTGCAGTTTGTGGATTTCCTCACCTACAGACGTTGCTGTAATTTTCTTAGTGCAATGAAAGCAAATTGCCTCAGTCACAAGGGCAAAATCTGGGCAAGCGGTCGTAGCAGTTTTCCATATATTTATAACTTTGCAATGCAGGAAATGATTAGGTTTCTCCACGAAGTATTAAATTTATATTCATTACTAGACTAAGTGGGACCCATTGGGTCCCAGCATCACACAGGAGGGCTGGTCATCCAACGCAATATTCCACCTCTCCACCAATTCTAATATTGGTGGCCAGTTGGGGGGGGGGGGGGCTTTCTGGAGCGCTAGTATGGGTGTTGTGGGCTGAAGGGACTGGTTTCCAGAGGGCTAGTATGCAAATTGTGCGCCAAATGGATTCTTGGGCTGGCGTCTCAGTCAATCAAGCCTGTTGTGCTGGCAACTCACTCACTCATGGCTGGTGGGCTGGTAGTTGACTCACGGCTAATCCTTGAAATTCTATTTCAAGCAAGGTATAAGGCCACCAAATTCAAGTGCAGTTTCTTACCACTTCTAGCAGGGTGCAAGGCCACCAAATTCAAGTGCAGTTTCATACCATTTGAAGTAGGGTGCAAAGCCACTAAAGACAGCGAGTCGTGACCTCTCCCTCCTCCATCTTGCAGAGACTGAGCCACACCCACATTTCCGGGTTTTATAACCCCTCCCCCCCCCCCCACCGGAAAAGGTGTGGCTTTCATGGAGTGATTGACAGGAGAGAGATTCTCAACATTAAAAAAAAACTAATAACACTTTTATTTTTCATTGATGGGAAGAATTCTCTGCACCTGCTCAGCGGAGGGGGACTGAGTAAGATGGCCAAAAATCACAGCCGTAAGTGGTAGTGTTTTTATCTAAAATCAATATACAGTGCAAACAGGAAGTAAGTGCATTTACAGTAGTGCCTTTTAACTTCAAGCCAAAGCACCCAAGCCACCATTTGCAGTAAGTAGTGCATTTCAACTTCATGCCACCATTTGTAGTAAGTGGTGCCTTTCAACTTCAAGCCAATGCACCCACGCGATCATTTGCAGTAAGTGGTGTCTTTCAACTTCAAACCACACCCAAGCCACACCCAAGCCATCATTTGCAGTAAGTAGTGCCTTTCAACTTTAAGTCAAAGCTCCCAAGCCACCATTTGCAGTAATAGTGCCTTTCAACTTCATGCCACCATTTGCAGTAAGTGGTGTCTTTCAACTTCAAGCCATTGCACCCAAGCCACCATTTGCAGTAAGTAGTGCCTTTCAACTTCAAGCCACACCCAATCCACCATTTGCAGTAATAGTGCCTTTCAACTTCATGCCACCATTTGCAGTAAGTGGTGTCTTTCAACTTCAAGCCACACCCAAGCCATCATTTGCAGTAAGTGGTGTCTTTCAACTTCAAGCCACGCCCAAGCCACAATTTGCAGTAAGTAGTGCCTTTCAACTTCAAGCCAATGCGCCCACGCCCCCCATTTGCAGTAAGTAGTGCCTTTCAACTTCAAGCCACACCCAAGCCATCATTTGCAGGAAGTAGTGCCTTTCAATTTCAAGCCAAAGCAACCAATCCACCATTTGCAGTAAGTAGTGCCTTTCAACTTCATGCCACCATTTGCAGTAAGTGGTGTCTTTCAACTTCAAGCCACACCTAAGCCGCCATTTGCAGTAAGCCAAGCCACCATTTGCAGTAAGTAGTGCCTTTCAACTTCAAGCCAAAGCAACCAAGCCACCATTTGCAGTAATAGTGCCTTTCAACTTCAAGCCAAAGCTCCCAAGCCACCATTTGTAGTAAGTAGTGCCTTTCAACTTCATGCCACCATTTGCAGTAAGTAGTGCCTTTCAATTTCAAGACCCACCCAAGCCAAGCCAACCGGGGGGGGGGGGGGGGGGGGGGCTTTCTGGAGCGCTAGTATTAACCATTTTAGAACCAATAGACATTTTTTTTGCAAGCTTTAGAACCAATAGACATTTTTTGCAAGCTTTAGAACCAATAGTCTTTTTTTTTTGCAAGCTTTAGAACCAATAATCATTTTTTTGCAAGCTTTAGAACCAATAAACATATTTTTGCAAGCTTAGAACCAATACAGACAGTTTTTGCAAGCTTTAGAACCAATAGACATTTTTTTGCAAGCTTTAGAACCAATAGACATTTTTTGCCAGCTTTAGAACCAATAGAGATATTTTTGCCAGCTTTAGAACCAAGAGACATTTTTGCAAGCTTTAGAACCAATAGAGACAGTTTTTTGCAAGCTTTAGAACCAATAGACATTTTTTGCAAGCTTTAGAAACAATAGACATTGTTTGCAAGCTTTAGAACCAATAGACATTTTTTTGCAAGCTTTAGAACCAATAGACATTTTTTTGCTAGCTTTAGAACCAATAGACACTTTTTGCAAGCTTTAGAACCAATAGACACATTCTGCAAGCATTTTAGAACCACTAAGGGCACTTACATCTCCCGACGCCGGGGCAAGACCACCCGGTGAGAACGGCCAGGGACATCGGGCCTCCGTAGAGGCAATTGCGGTGGCCTCAATAGGCCTGACTTTGGGATGAACATGGGGTGGGGACTGGACATTGTGCCTTCCTCCACAGTGCTATCCACTGTGGGGGGATGATTTTTTTTTGTCTATTTGTAGTCTTGTAGGTCTGTGTCCAAGATGGCTGCCGTGAAGAGAGAGTGGACGCTGGCGCGATTTGGTTGCCGCTGCTCCCTCTTCACACTGTGTTTTTGATTTTCTGTTTTTGGATTGAATCCTGTTTTTAATTTGTGTCTCTGTGATGTCCTTATTGTTATATTCCGATTATATGTTTACTATGTAAGGTGTCCTTGAGATTTTGTATGAAAGGCGCCCATTAAATATAAAATTTATTATTTATTATTATTACATTTGAGTAGACATGTGTTCAGTGTTATTCACAGCTCAGAGAAACGTGACCCTCTGCCTTCCTCCATATTGAAGAGACTGTGTGGCACACCACTTCCTGGTTTTATAGTCCCTCCCCCCTGCCGCCAGCGGGGGCAGCAGAGAGAATGAGGAATTTTGTAAAAACATTAATATCTCTGTCATTTTTAATCAACGGGCAAAATCCTCGGCACACATGTGGCGGAGGGGGGCTCTGAGCAAGGTGGCCAAAAATGACGGCCGTAGGTGGCGGCGTTCTCTCGGAAATCGCAGCACAGATGGCCAAAACCGGTCAAGAACTGACTTTTAGTAATATAGATAGATAAAGCAACGAATAAGGACATCTAAATGAAGTTTGCTAGCTTTAAATTTTTCAAAACCCAATTGCAGTTTAAGCTTATATTTATGTAACTTTATTCCTGTAATCCTGCTCAAATCTTATACTTTGCTGATAACAAACCTTTCCAAAAGAACCCCACCACAACATTTTTCCAACGGGACCTCGAACAGAACGCAATATCCCCACAGAAGGGCTTGCTAATTAGATAACACAATATTTTTTGTGTTGAGTGCAGCACTTTAAAATATATTCTTCATGATAATTTTGTATTATAATTCAGTACGGCATACTGAATACATTTCCAATACAAATTAAACAAAAGTGCAATCTTTGTTACTAAATCAAGTTCCAGTATGGAGCATATTCACAGAAGCATCATGACAGCTGTGATCCTGCTGGTTGCACTCAGCAGGGAAGAAACACGAGATTTTGTTAAAATAATTCCCTCCAAGAATAATTTCTAATTTTCAGCTACATAATGCAAGCCTAAAAAAAATTGCATTCTTTTTCTGTGATATTTTACCTTTTGCCATATTTTTTTTTCATTCAAAGGTGAGATTCTCCCTTTATCTCATAGTCACGGTGGGTCATATGCCAACTGCAGTCAGGAGGACAGGTGGGTGACTTGCTCCAGGCTTCTGCAGATTTAGGCTCAAACAGCAGCTGGGAAGTGCCTGAATGTTATCTTGGGTTAGGTTTCTCTCCAATTTTTCCTCATTCTTTGGGGAATTGCCTGGAACAGTTCATCTAATATGAACCCGCTACCCAGCACCTTGCCTGAGTTGCCACAATGATCCTATTGCAAACAGGATACCAAGATCAAATCCAAACATTACCATTCCACATTTGTCTTAATCACTAATGCTACTATTTTAATAGAAATTTACTCATTATGTTGTCAATATTGCCTTTTATTTATTTTATTTTTTAATTCCCATGATTTTTAAATGAATAATATGTGTTTGTCCTCATTTTAACATAGAATGTGTTCTGCCTGGAGGATACCACTACCTACTTATTTCTAAACCAGGGTTAATGACTTGTCAAGATAAACGTAAGGGAATACCTGAATATGTAAGTATTAACTACAAGAATGGACATAATTTTTATAAGCTTGTGGACTACAAAACATTAGAAACAAATCTGAGAATTATGTAGAATTTATGTTAAAAGCGGTTCAATCGGACATTTTTTATTTTTTATCCAAATGAATGCAATGCCATGCAGAGAACAATCATGGAATTATAGACTTGTATAAAAAGAAACTGTTCAATACATTTGCACCTGGAGTTATACAGTGTGCAAACAGGCCCTTCGGCCCAACTTGTCCCAGCGGCACTAGTCCCTCCTGCCTGCGTTTGGTCCGTATCCCTCCAAACCTGTCCCATCCATGTACATGACTAACTGTTTCTTAAACGTTGTGATAGTCCCTGCCTCAACTACCTCATCTGGCGGCTCATTCCATACACCCACCACCTGTGTCAGTTTTCTGAAATAATTATATACATAATTCCAATATACTGTTGTTTTTCCATAGCATAGGAACATGAATAGTACTAAACCTTAGAGCTCCTTGATCTTGCCTGACCAGCCACATTCGTGGCCAAACCCCATTCATTCACCTTATCTCGGAAAAGTCTATTAATCTCAATGTTTTTATTATTAAATTACCCAGCATTTGCTGTTTCAGGTAATTGATAGTTATTCACTTTTACTACCATTTGTTCGAAGTCCTTCACTTCGCTTCTGAATGGCCTGACTCCAATTTTAACATTTATTTGCCCTTGTCTTTTTTTTACCTATTTTATTTTCCAACAACTCTATTAATTCTTGTTGAAATTGTATAAACCTTGGTAAAATTACTCTTTTACTTTTTATTTACCAGGCGACATAAGCCCAGCTTTTATTACCTCCCTCATAATTTAAACCTTGAAGCCTTCCTTTAAATGTCAATACTTTAGTCTAAGGTGCTTTATTTAGATCTGAATATTCCAGATGTGATTTAGCCAGGATTTGATTTAAAATTTATAGTTTAATCATTCTCCTGTATATTGTAAACTTATAAAAGTTAACAAACCTTTGGACTTTGTGATGATTTCTTTGTAGGAGACCACTATATATTAGTAATGCATAAAAGGGTCCCTAAATATCTCACTGCCAGCTTTACAGTTTAAATGATATTCAGATGTGTTTTCGTCCAAATTGATGACTTCACACTTACCTGGGCGAAAACCCATCTGCCTGCATCCTTACACTTTTATTTTACAGCCCCATTAATATCGTGTCACAAAATAAAGGAGCATATGTCCTGACTCAATGTGAAAAGAAACTGTAAATGATCCAATAAATTGCATATCAGTAGATTACCAAGTATGTGAAGCTTTTAATGTTTCACATTTTATGTATTTAACAGTTTGCAACAGTAATATTTCTTTAGGTTTTTTTTCAGACAGCCAACTCAAAAAATGCAATTACATTATTGCCACAGTGGTAATAATCTCACCAGGCACTCTGAAGACTATTTCTATAAATGCATGAGAATACAAGCGAGGTTTGTTTCAATAGTCTAATCAGGGCCTGGAGGCTTAGCTGGACAATGCTACTATAATTTTATAAATGAAAGAAAGCTAAATTAAACTACACATTGACAAAGAGTTTTGTTTGACATTGTCATGATCCTCCCCGTAGGTTACAGAAATCCTACCGAGGTCACGTCCTCAGTTGCTGGCACTAACTAGCCAACATATTTTGTGGCACATTGGTGGTTAAAATTATCCAGTAAGGAAGTTGGCTTAGCCAAAAACAGCATGAAATGTCATCCAGAAATTCTAATCACATTTTGTTGAATCTAATGATGGATTGCTATTATATTGGGAGGTTTATTAAGAAAGCAGCCTCTGATGCCGAACCAAACGGCTCCTAACACCATTTTGCAGCAAACATAGTTTGCTGGTGCAGAGGGGACTGACATTTTTTTAATGATGTTAATTGACTTTCTCATGTGAAACTGATCTCTCTCAGCCATAAGGTTCATCACCTTTAGCACTCTCAGAGACAGTTCACATTGGAGCTCCATTCCCATAAAGATGAGCATCTGTTATTTTGCAATAGCCAGTTCCACTTTTGTCAGGGTTTGATAAATGAATATCTTCATACAGTTCGGGATAGGAAGAAAATGAATTTGTATTTTCAGTGTCAAAAAACTAATTACACTGAATACCGAAGATAAAATTCCGTATTTATCTGAAAATTGTATTGTAAAGTGAATCCTCTTTTAGTCATGCACACAATTATAATTAAATTAATGCCATCAAAGCTCTGTTGCTTTAATATAATGTGCAATTACTTATATTATAATGACTTAATTTTACAATGATATAACAATGATACAACAGCTATATATTTTGTTGTCCTTGGGAACCATGCATATTTTAACAAAGCACTATGACAATCATGTTCAAATATACAATATAGTAATATTATTACAGAACATTAAATTAATCAAAATAAGCCATTAATGTAATAATTTTTTTCTATATTTCCATTATTAAAAATATATATCTTAAGTCTGGTACCATTTGCAAGACAAGAGAACAAGCATACTGTCTGAGTTATAGAGTGATACAGTGTACAAACAGGGCCTTCGGCCCATCTTTCCCACACTGGCTAACATGTCCCAGCTACACTAGTCCCACCTGCCTGCGTTTGGTCCATATCCCTCCAAACCTGTCCTATCCATGTTGTCTCTCTTAATGCTTTAATACCTTACAAACATAAAACTTAACTTCTCAAAGTAACACACCATTATCCAGTCTCAACCTCAATTGTTCATAACACCAGGATCTATGCAAGAAAGTCAAGAGACCTAAAGAAATCAGTTGGACAAATCTAATGTTAATTTGCTGATCATGCTCAACCAGGTAATAAATATAAATAGTTGAGACCTTCCCCCGCCACATTCCTCTAGTCACCGGTCTCCACACAGTAATAAGTATATCTACAACTATTTTGTATCTATTGTCTTCCTGGAAGATTTAATTCCAGTTCAGTGTATTACCTACAAGAGCAAAAGCTTCAATCTTGTGGTAACCTTTTCTTTGGAAGTAGAGTTTGAGTTTCTTTCAACCATCATCTTAATAGATTCTCAATGATCAAGGTGCAACTTTTCACAGAGCACTAGCGCATCTTTCAAATAATCCCTCTATATCTAAGGAATCATATTTTGTGTCTTTAACTGATTCCAAGCATCATCCATATCACTGATGGCAATTTAATAGACCTGCAGCTACGTAGATCCGAGTTATTCACTTTATTTTAGGATGGGCAATACTTTAAGCTCCTTTCAGTGTCTAGGAATGATCCCAGTAAGCGGTAAGCTATTAGAAATAGCCTCACATCATACATATGTCGTGTTGTTGAAGACCCTTGAGTGTAAATGTTGCAGTCTTTGAGAACAATATATAGTCATTTCTCAATTTACAAATATGTGATTTCTGGATTTTCACATCACTGACCCTTTGGGGTATGTGCCTTCAATTTATGATGCTATTCTTTCCCTAACAAATGGGAATGCACTGCACCGAAACACTCACAATACATTTTCCCCAGTCTTTGCAATTTATAAAATTTCACTTGCATGCGTGCATCACAACACAGGATTCAAACACTAAGGTCAGCAGCCAAAGACCATCACTCAACTCAGGATTGAGTCTAGTGACCAAATACAAACATCCTGATCCAGGGAACCTGATGCACTAAGTATGGTATCTCAGCTTTCCAACAGCCATGACTGGTATCAGTAGTGCAGCTCCACTCATTTGAATGGGACCACTGACATTTTAATACCACTGACTGTAGGACAATTAAAAACAGTTGAAAGACCATTTATGTTCATTTATAGTAGATGTTTCTGGATTTCGTGTTCAGGTCTCAGCACTGTTTTTGTATTCAACATTGCACTAATATTCTCAAATAGTCACCTTCAGTGACTGGGAGTTAGAGTGATTATAGTCCTGCACTAATTAGTTGGTTAATTAATAATCAGTGTAATAAGAAGTCATCATTAACAGATCAACAATTAGGTGCTGCTGTAAATGTCCAAAATCTGTTTAAATCACGTCAAATTGTAGGAAAATGAAGCAAAAATAATTTTTTGATACTGGAAATTTTAAATGAAGACAAAATGCAGAAAAAAACCTCACTTTATCACTGCACTGAGTTCTTTGCTTAGTGCCAGGCATTGACACATACTCTGATCTCTCTGCAACAGAACCAGTTTGTCCTATCTCAAAGCAGTTCTTGACCACAGTTCCACTTTGCCCTTCATCGATATCAACAAAAGGCTTTTTATTAGTCTGAAAGTCTAGTTTTAAAAGTCTGAAGAAGGGTCTCGACCCGAAGCATCGCCCATTCCTTCTCTTCAGAGATGCTGCCTGTCCCCTTTGAGTTATTCCAGCTTTTTGTGTCTATCTTCGGTTTAAACCAGCATCTGCAGTTCCTTCCAACACAAAATACCTTTTACCTTCCTTTTCAGACTCCTAACCTGCTGAGTGTTTCTACCATTTTCTGTTGAATAGTAAAAGCCTGGTCTTTTATATTAGGAGTTTCTTCACAATCCTTGAACTTGCCATCCATACATTAATTGAATAGGTCCACGTCCACAAAGAAATTATACCCTGACCCTTTACGCATCACTCAAAACCTTGTACTACATCTCGAAAATTAATTTCAAGTGTGTCATTCAGCGAACAAGAATGGACTACATTGATGAGTTTCTATATTCTATTTTCAGGGACGATTAATAGTCACAGGAAGTCCGAGTACTGGGAACTACTTTGAAATCCATTTGAGCCAATATAGCATAGTGGATTCCATCACATGTCTATCACTGACACATTTACCAGTCTCCAACTATATCTGCTTGTACGGGCAACATGAACGTCTCCTTAATAATCTGTGTTCTCGCTTTGACGAGGGACTAATCTCAGATTTGCACAGGTAAGTTAGAAGCAGCTGTTGCGCAGTTGTACAGTACACTTTCTTTCTTAAGTCACTAAGGGCAAATTAGATTGTTTAATTAGATTAGGCTGGTGCGTGGGTTCAAGAATTAAGAACAACTTTTTCCCTTAGAATCAAAAGTTAAACTAGATGGGCAGCCTATAAATCACCAAAGTCACACACTAACATTGTGTTTTTCTTCTTTTGTCGCACTTATTTCAGAAACGATAGGGTGTTTTATGGTGTTCTTTTATAAAATTTGGTTCCACTTTCATCTCACTGAATGTTTAGATGGGCTGCAATTGTACTTACGCTCTGAGTTAAGAGTAATGTCACTTACATTACAGTAAACCCTCATTATAACGAACCATGGGGATGGGGAATGGTGTTCATTATTGCCGATTGTCCGCTATGACCGATAAGGGAAAAAATACCAAGACTGCAATTAGACATTGTTAAAACAGGTCCCGAGTGGCAAAAACTCCCTGAAAATATGCAAATCAGTATGGCCTAAACTATGTGTTTATCTGCAGACAAAAATGTTGGTTCTCTTTGCTTGATCTCGACTCATAAATATTATTGAGACAAAAATCTATGGTACTTTTACCTCCTTCAGGTTCCAGTAGCAATCAACCCATTATGTTTACAATTAACTTCATTGCCTTTAAGGTGGAGATCAAACATCATCCAAAGATGAAGGCAAACTAACATTTTTGATGACACAAGGTGCTGGAGTAACTTAGCAGGTCAGGCAGCATTTCTAGAGAACATGACGTTTTGGATCGGGAATGGGGCAGAAAGCTTCCAGAAGCAGCAATGTGAGAATGACCGGATAATCATTTTTATTGTGGCTTTGACTGAGAAACAAATATTGGTCAGGACGCCAGGTGGAACTCTTACGAATAAGGGTCCTCACCTGAAACGTCACCTATCCGTGTTCTCCAGAGATGCTGCCTGACCCGCTAAGTTACTCCAGCACCTTGTGTCATCAAAATGTTAGTTTGCCTTCGTCTTTGGATGATGTTTGATCTCCACATTAAAGGCAATGAAGTTAATCGTAAACATAATGGGTTAATTACTACTGGAACCTGAAGGAGGTAAAAGTACCATTGATTACAACAGATAATCCTCCGACATTTTTGCCACCTCCAATGGGATCCCACCACTGGCCACATCTTCCCATCTCCTTCCGCAGAGACCGCTCCCTCTGCAACTCCCTGGTCAATTTGTCCCTTCCCACCCAAACAACCCCCTTTCCTGGCACTTTCCCTTGCAACCGCAGGAAATACTACACTTGTCGCTTTACCTCCCCCCTCGACTTCATCCAAGGACCCAAGCAGTCTTTCCAGGTGAGGCTGAGGTTCACCTGTACCTCCTCCAACATCATCTATTGCATCCGCTGCTCTCGGTGTCAACTGAGACCAAGCGCAGGCTTGCCGATCACATCGCCCAACACCGCCGCACAATTCGCATTAACGAACCCGATCTCCCGGTGGCTCAACACTTCAACACCCCCTCCCATTCCGTATCCGACCTTTCTGTCCTGGGTCTCCTCCATGGCCAGAGTGAGTCCAACCGCAAATTGGAGGAGCAGCACCTCATATTTCGCTTGGGCAGTTTACACCCCAGCGGTATGAACATTGACTACTCCAATTTCTCCCTCCATCCCCTCCACAGCTCTCCCACAGCCCACTTTCTCCGCCTCTTTCTGTCTTCTTCCTGCCCACCCCCACCCCCCCATCAGTCTGAAGAAGAGTCTCGACCCGATACGTCTCCTATTCCTTCGCTTCATAGATGCTGCCTCACCTGCTGAGTTTCTCCAGCATTTTTGTCTACCTCGGTTTGTCCAGCATCTGCAGTTCTTTCTTAAACACTGAGTTACTCCAGCACTTTGTGTCTTGTTTTGATCATCTGTAGTTATCAGCAAAACTATTGTGATGTGACTGAACAATTAGTAATAGTGAATATGGCTTTGAAGGAGTTTGTTGGTGTGTATTTATTATTGCATGAGAACGATTCTTGTGAAGCAAACCCGTTTTGTTTCTCGGCATCACTTTTCAGTTGCATTACAAGAAGGAAAACAGAAGTTCCATGTTCCAAACTATCTAATTTTAGGAACATTTGATCTTGTTGAATTTAGTTTAGAGATACAGTGTGGAAACAGGCCCTTTGGCCCGTCAAGTCCGTGCCGATTAGCAATCACCCATTCACACTAGTTCTAACCTACACACTAGGGACAATTTACATGAGCCTGAGAACCTACAAACCTGTGCGTCTTTGGAATGTGGGCGGAAACTGGAGCACCCGGAGAAAACCCATGGGGTCGCAAGGAGAACGTATAAATTCCGTACAGACAGCACCCGTAGTCAGTATTGAACCCGGATCTCTGGCGCTGTATGGCAGCAGCTCTGATTAAAGCTGATTTCAGCTAGGATAACACCAAAACTGTTATTGGTTTTACATTCTTCAATCGAGAAGAGAAGCTTATTGAGACTTCTTACTATTGGCTATTACTCATTGATCTTATTTGGAAATAGTAGCATCTGTATATCACAGAATATCATCCAGAAACCTCCGATGATAGCCCAAGAAAGGCTGCACCAAATCCCAGCCTAATTAACAACTTCCATCCAATTTAGGGTAGGAATTTGCTGGAATGGCCACAAATTTTCATTCGACACTACAACTAATTTACACCATGCATATTTAATAGCATAGTAACTGCTGTTTTATACTGCAGTAATGTAAGCACAGCTTTCTCGTGTTTAACTCCTGTGATTTTAACACAGCCTGTTCTGTTTAATTGCAGTGCAGTGATATTCTGCTGTCTTTGCAGTGATATTAGCACAGCTCTGATGACACACCGAGTAGGTGACCTTTACATAAATGTCACATTTTGGTAAACTCTGGGTCCTGGGCCTTTATTCTTCGGGAATAGAACACATTGCTTCTTTTTCTCTCAGCTGTGCTCAACCAATTACAGATACTAACAGTGGGGATATGAATAGTAATCATTTATGGATTTCATTAACCACAGAAAGACATTAGCATTTTTTAAAATCAGCTTGCATTTACATAGCATCTTTAATGGAAGAAACTACCCTTGGGTACACCATAACATTGCATTTAAATGAAAATTGGCATAACCAAAAAGATGAGCACAATAAAAAAGACATTCATTTACGTATCACCTTTCCTAACCACTGGGTGTCTCAATGTAGCCAAGTAGACAGATAGTGAAATGCTTGGATAGGGTGGATATGGTGAGGAAACTTCCACTAGAATTCTAGGGAGGACATAGCTACAATTCTAGGAGAGTCCTTTAGGGAGGAGATGAGGGGGAATTTCTTTAGTCAGGGGGGTGGTGAATCTGTGGAATCCATTGCCACAGAAGGCTGTGGAGGCCATGTCAATGGATATTTTTTAAGTCAGACATAGGTAGATTTTGGATTAGTACAGGTATCCAAGGTTATGGAGAGAAGGCAGGAGAATGGGGTTAGGAGGAAGAGATAGTTCAGCCATGAGTGAATAGCGGAGTAGACAAGATGGGCCGAATGGCCTAATTCTACTCCTATCATTTATGACCTTATGACACTGTGTAACCACATTTGTAACGTTGGGAATGCATAGAAAACATCCAGAAACAGCAATATGAGAATGGGGTTTACATATCAAGTAATAGAATTTAAAACTTTTTATTTAAGCACAACGGTTATACTGCATCATAAGCATTAAATTATCAGCAGACCTTAACTAAAACCGAACATATCATAACTAACAAAACAAAAAAACTATGTAATTACAACTAAAAGACTAAAGACTGAACATAACTATTAGGCAAAGACTCTGGACATTCAACTAACAACTTTCATACAGAACGCAGCTTCCTTATCTACATAGGGTGAAAAGGATGTCTATAGCACCTTCATACCATTGAAGGGATTATTGTCCCGGTTCTAATCAGTAGTAACTTTGAGTTCACAAACTGTTCTTTGTTACTGTGTTCAGTAGACCTGTTCTCAAGCAGTTAACATTTTTTTAAATAAACTAATCCCATGAATTCTAGACTAACCCCATCAATTCTCTGCATGCCCCTACATTATGAACAAAACAATATTGGAGAAATTGGTTGAGGGGAGACTTAATAGAATAATGTAAAATTATGAGAGGCATAGATAGCGTAGACAGTCATAACCTTTTTCCAAGGATGTAAATGTCAAACATTGGAGGACATAGCTACAGTATAAGGTAAGAGGAGAAAGGTTTAACAGAGAAGTACGTGGCTAGGCTTTATTTGCACAGAGAGTGGCGGGTGCCTGGAACGCATTGCCAGGGGTGGAGGTGGAAATAGTGGCATTTAAGAGATTTTGAGGCACATGTGCAAGGAATAGAGGGATATGGATCACGTACAGGCAGATGAGATCAGTTTAATTTGGCATCATGTTCCGCAGAAACATTGTGGGCTGAAGGGCCTATCCTGTACTGTTCTATATTCTATGCATGACACTCATTGAATGGGTGAACCCACATTTTCAAACAAAAATAAAGATTGCAAAAATGTTATTCCTGTTATTCTACAAAATTACCTGTCGTTCTGAATCTTTTGTGAACATTAATTATTGATTTTAGCAGGAAATAATTAACCTGACTATTCTAGGAGACATTGCAAAACAAAATGATAGTGCCAATGTCAGGGCATTCACTGATAAAACAGTAAAAAGTGTGTAATATGTGCGCGGATCTAGAAAGTAACAATGTTTTTTTTCTATTTTTAGTTATTTTAAGGAGCCTTGGTCCCTCTGTATATATCACGACCGTTTCGCGGACTTCAAACAAGAAGTGCGACAGATAGTGGAATCTGAAAGGGTATCTAATTATTTTGTTTTGTTTTTGTTTTGAATATGAAAATACATTTTCATGGAATTTTGGCTTGCAGTAATATTTAAAGCTCTTAAACAATGGTGGTCTTCATTTAGAAATATTAAGACAATATTTTGCCTTCTTAAGAATGCATATTGTCACAATACAGTGGAACAAAGAAAGAGCCGCCAGTTAATTAACGTTCGTGTGCATTATCAATGCTCATGCAAATTAAAAAACATGTAAACAAAACTAATTACACACCACAGCAAAAAACAAGAAAACTTAAAAATGTGAACAAAATGCTTCACATATTGTTTACATGTTGGGTTCCTGACCTAACTATTCACAGCCAGCAATAGGTCTACAAGGAGCAGTGAACATGCCATTGAGTTGTTTGCTGAAAGATCCATTGTGGCATGGACCCTGATGATAGTTTGCACAGAACCCGAACCTTGCAGCCAACCCTGCATCACTCCTCCATCTCCAGGTTAGATAATGAATGGAGATGGAGGTGAAGACAAGGCAAAAATCACAGTGTGGCAACAAGGTGTGGGGCTGAAAGCTACAGAAAGATGAGCATATCCAACTACATGTTCAGACTACTTGAATAGATGATGCCCAATGGTCAAGTAGTTCAGATAACTGTGACAGGTTCATACATTCGTGTTCACAAGTACTAGGAGCAGAATTAGGCCATTCGGCCCATCAAGTCTACTCCGCCATTCAATTATGGCTGATCTCTCAACCCCATTCTCCTGCCTTCTCCCCATAACCCCTGACACCCTTACTAATCATGAATCTGTCAATCTCCGCCTTAAAAATATCCATTGACTTGACCTCCACAGCCATGAGTGGCAGTGAATCCCACAGCTTCACCTCCCTCTGACTAAAGAAATTCCTCCTCATCTCCTCTCTAAAGGTATGTCCTTTAGTTCTGAAGCCATGGCCTCTGGTCCTAGACTCTCTCACCAGCGGAAACATCCTCTCCACATTCACTCTATCCAGGCCTTTCACTATTCGTTGTACCAGAGAATCCCATTTAGACTTGGCAGCTTTCTTTTGCTGCTGTTGATTTCTGCATGCTCTCCAGTGGGTCACTTCACTGCTCCTATTGCAACGTCACCTCACCCAGTCCCAGTCACACTTCCTCCTTCCACTGCTCATAATGGCCTGCATTAATCTTCGAAGTTGCACTAGGGATCTGAGCTTTTCATTTTAAATGCCCTATCACCAATGCTCGAAAGCTCTATCACATAACTTCAAATCATTATGGTCCAGCCTAACTTACATGTCAAATCTAGGTATTTATTTTGTAGTATGTGTGTACTTTGTATTTGAAGTGTTTTGGCCCTCATCCTGTTGTCAGTGTGTGGTTCCACACATAGTTTTATTTTGAGATAATTCAAAGTGACAAATCGTTGTGGGTAGACTTAGAGGCGAGTGTAATCACATTTCTGATAATGGACTAACAAGGTCACCAATACTGGAGTGAAGGAAAAAACTGGCATTGGAGAGAGGCAGATATTTGAGGCTTTGAGAACTGGTGGAATTGGAGAGAGAAAGGGTAGGGCATTTAAATATGGTGATAATTTTAAATTACATTAAGCAAAATGCTATACATTAAAGTATAGCATTTTCTATTAGACCACACCAATGTAATGGTTAGTGTTTTTAATTTTCAGGATATGAACATCCCTAGCAAAACCACAATTCATTTCTCATCCCTAATAGCCTGAGAAATGGCAGTAAATCATCTTCTTAAATTGCTGCAGTCCATTATATTTTAACTGCGTCTTAAAATCACAATTAACTTGACAATGATGGGTACTGTTTGGCTGGCGAACTGACCACTATATCGCAAAGATCAAATGTCAGCTCTTAGACACCTCTGTATTCCTCCCTCTGGTGTATAACCCCGCCACTCAACACCAATCCATTATCTCCCAGACTGTAATGGGCCTCATTTCCTTGGGAGATCTCCAGCTACTGCTTCTGATTCTATAGTTTTCCAGCTCTGCACAGACTGAGTCTATCTCCTACCCAA
The DNA here is from genome assembly GCF_010909765.2 of Amblyraja radiata. Taxonomy (NCBI): domain Eukaryota; kingdom Metazoa; phylum Chordata; class Chondrichthyes; order Rajiformes; family Rajidae; genus Amblyraja; species Amblyraja radiata. Next base: position 69,397,088 of record NC_045963.1, read on the forward strand.
GATCCACAAGCAGGATTGTCCTGACCATCTCACTGTTTGAGCTTCCCCTCAGCCCGCCAAACATGACAACATCCCTTCTCCCCTGGCTCAGTCTCTTCCCACGTACATCTCCCCACCACTTTGACAGTTTCCAATTCCAATTCCCTGCTCCCGACCGACTCATCTTCACCATGGATTTGTAATCCTTTTATACCTCCATCCTACATCAGATGATCTAAAGGGCTTTCCACTTTGGTCAAAAGCAAAAACCAATAATTTTCCTTCCACCAACACATTGATTTGCCTGACAGAACCTGTCCTCACACTGAGGAACTAATTATTCAACTCCATTTCTCTGGATTACAGGTTATTTGGAGCGGTTCTGTTCATTCCTTCTTGGGACCTCTTTTTCTTTTCCCAGTATATCCAGATGACTGTATTAATGCTACTTCCTGCATCCATACAGAACTCAAAGATTTGATTGACTTTGCTGCCAATTTCCACATGGTCTATTTCTAACTCTTCCTTCTCCAGATCTCTCTGATAATAGGTTTATGAGAAACATCCATTGTAAGCTTATAGAATCCCACAGCTATCCTGACCACTCTTTGTCTCATCCTGCCAAAGGTTCCATTCTCCCCATCACTTCATCACTATCGTACATGCTTGGGTGATGAGCCTTTCTACATAGTTGTCTCTTCTAATGGCATCATGGCTTCCCCATCAACAAAGTTACTGGAGCCTTTGACTGCACCTCATCTACTTCCTGCACCTCTGCTCTCAGCCCATTTACTCTTGGACCGAGTGAGGATATAATTCCTCACCTTCCATCCCACCATCCTGTGTTCACTGGATCGCTCTTTGCAATTTTCAACACCTTCAATGAGATTCCAATACCCAGACACAGGTTTCAGCATTTTGGAATGTAATGGAATGGAATGGAATGGAATGCTATTTATTGTCATTCAAACCTAGGTTTGAACAAAATTACATTTACTACAGTTTTTTACATTACAAAAATCCCAAGACCCACACTTAACACAGTTTACATAAACATCCATCACAGTGAGTCTCCAACACCGCCTCACTATGATGGAAGGCAAAGTCTTATCTCTTCCCTTTATTCTTCACCCGCGGTCCAACTGCAGCGTCTAGGCGAACTGGGGCTCCGATGTTAGAGCCCCCGGTGACGATGGTAAGTCCTGTGGCCATTTAGCCACGCTGGGCGATGTTAGGCCTCGCTCCGTGTCCTTTCAACCCCGCGATTCCAGCGGGAGAAGCTGCCGTTGCGGGAGCTCCGAAAAGCGGTCTCCTCCCAGGGACCTGGAGCTCCCGATGTTCCCGTCCACCGAGCCTGCAGCCGGGGCTTCCGAAGCTCCAAAGTCGGGTCGCAGCCGCGCACCACCACAGCTCTCCCCGCTCTGAAGACGGCCAGCTTTGCGTTGTCAGGTCCGCAAACCCCGCGACTGGAGCCCTCAGTTTGGTCCCGGCCGGAGGCCGCTGCCAGCTCCTCGATGTTAGGCCCAACGACACCGGAGACCCGACAGGGATAAAGTCTGGTCCCCGTACAGGGAAGAGACTAACCGTTTCCCCCACCCCCCCCCACATATACACAGCTAAAAAATAATAAAAACTAAGCTCAAAACATACATTTAACAAGACAAAAATAAAAAATAAAAAGACGGACGACTGTAGTCGAGCCGCTGCCGTTAGGCGCCGCCACCAACTTTATGTTTTTGAAGTGATCACTCTCTTTGTGATCCACTCTTTTAGCTCCACCAACCACTCCCTCTCTTATGGCCGTTTCCCATGAAACTGTAAGACATCTGTCCTTTCACCTCTTCCCTTCCCACCATCCAAAAACCCAAACTGACCTTCCAGGTGAGACAGCAATTTGGGTTTAATGTACTCCTTCCAATTTAATGTACTGCATTTAGCATTTAAAATGTGGTCTCCTCTATATTTGGAGAAACCAAGTACAAGGTGGGCGATCACTTTGAAAAGATCTGTGCTGAGTCTGCCAGGGTGATCCAGAGGTCCTTGTTGCTTGCCGCTTTAATTACCCATTCCACTCCCACACTGGTCCTTCTTTCCACAGTCTCCATGGGTTTATAAAGTAGCCAAATATAAGCTTGATGAACAGCTCGCATCTTCCTTCATGGAACATTGCAGCCTTCCAGTTTCATTCTCAACTTCTACAACTGCAGGTTACTTCATTTCCACAAAAAAGCTGCAATAACACAGTCAAGGCCCTTCTTGACCCGAAACGTCACCTATTCCTTTTGTCCAGAGATGCTGTTTGACCCGCTGAGTTACTCCAGCTTTTTATATCTATCTTCAGTTTAAACCAGCATCTGAGTTTCCTTCCTAGATACTTAATTTCCATACTTTGTTTCCAGACCAGGGCAGCTCAACCATCTGTGATTATAGGCTCCGTTTTCTACTCTCCATCAGCCCAGCTGAACTCTTGAGCATATCCTGCAGCACTCTACTTCACAACTCTTGTACTACTTTGTCTGTGTTCCTACTCGCTGGTTGTTCTTATTTCTCAGCTTTCATGAACAAAGAGCCATCTTCTCCCTCCCTATCTGGCCTGGTTAACCCATTGAACGAACATCTGACCTCATTTATAATTTAACCCCAAGCCAGTGGACCATGCCAAAATATATTTGACTACAAACTATGATGGTCCACATGCAATGATTTAATGATGCTTTATTGTCACATGTACCTGGGTGAAACAGTGAAATTCTTTGTTTTGCATACAACCCGGTAATATCACGCAGCAGACCTCGCCCAGGCACCACGTTTCTGGCGCTGATAAAGTTACAAAATGTTCATCGAACTGTCTTATCTTCTCGCAGCAGCGAACCAGGCCCTTCGATCTCGGCGGCTCTTAGCCAGATCCCCCCTTTGATCTCGACTCTAGAGAATTTCTGCTTGTTAAATGGTTTCTCTTTGGACTCTGTGTCAGAGGACTTGACCTAATTATTAAAATACATTAGAAGCACACATCCCATGATATTTGAGTTTTTAATATTGGATACCTAGTTTTACTGTAATAATTCATTTCCAGAATCACTACGCCAGGCTGTGGTATGAATCCTTGTGTAATGGGGATTTAATAATATAAGCACCCTTCTATTCTTTAAGCATAGAAAATTATAAAAATACAGATTGTTGATGTGTTTTTATTTCCTATTTTGTTTTCTGTAATGTCCAAATGTTCTCGTCCATTTAAACATAACGCATTGAATATAATTTGAAACCACAACATGCAGTGACATTCAAAAATCATTTTCCAAGATGAATGCTCTCTCATTGAAATCTCATACTCCAATTACAACTTCATCCTTGCTAATACAACGTCATCCAAAATATGAGTTCTTCTTTCCAGCAAATGTAAACCTTTTCAATCAGATCACCTCTTCCACAGCATAACGTGCATTTCTCAAAGTAACGCCATGTCATTAAATTCCATGTCACTAATGATGTTGAGCTTCAGCCTTCTCAACCATCTCCAGCCTATTGACGTGGTTATCAAACCATTTACCTTCCACACTGCTCCACTTGGATGTTGCCCTGTTGTTTTTGTTTCTGAAGTCATTCAACCAAATTCCTACCCCTTAAACTCTTGCCTTCTAAAGCATAGTCCCCCCATCAACTTGATCCATTGATATCTAAAAGCAGCGCCTCTACTTCCTGAGAAGATTATGGAGAGTCGGTGTGTCAAGGAGGACTCTCTCAAACTTCTACAGGTGCACAGAAGAGAGCATGCTGACTGGCTGCATCATGGCCTGTTACCGCAACTTGAACGTTCAGGAGCGGAAAAGAATGCAGAATGTTGTGACCACTGCCCAGTCCATCACCGGCTCTGGCCTCCCCACTATCGATGGGATCTATCACAGTCGCTGCCTCAAAAAGGCTGCCAACATCATCAAAGGCCCACACCATCCTGGTCACACACTCATCTCTCCGTTGCCATCAGGAAGAAGGTACAGGAGCCTGAAATCTGTAACATCCAGGTTCAGGAACAGCTCTTCCCCACAGCCATCAGGCTATTAAACACAACATCAAATAAGCTCTGAACAATAACAGTCCATTATTACTATTGCACTTTATCTGTTATTTATTGTATATATATGCTCCATGGTCTATAGACACACTGAACTTTTATCTCCCGTTCTGTATTATGTTTACATATTCTGTTGTGCTGCATCAAGCAAGAATTTCATTGTCTTATCTGGGACACATGACAACAATTCTCTCTTGAATCTTGAATCTTGATTAGCATTATTCAGTACCCAGTTAGCTTAGGTTGTTTGGTATGGAGCCCAACAGTTTCACTCAGTTGATCAAAACGAACAGCAGCATATCTTTACAAAGCACCCTCTTGGTGGTAAAGTCTCTCAGAGTGCTTCACCGAAGCATTAGTGAACAAAAGAAAATGCATTGACTTGTGAGTCAGCAGGTTGTGGCTTCAAGATTCAAGAGAGTTTATTGTCATGTGTCTCAGATAGGACAACGAAATTCATACTTTGCTTCAGCACAACAGAACATGGTAGGCATGAATACAGAACAGATCAGTGTGTCCGTATACCATTATATAAATATATACACTCATGGATAAATAAACAGATAAAGTGCAAATAAACAGATAATGGGCTATGAATGTTCAGAGTTTTGTTTGAGTTGAGTTTAATAGCCTGATGGTTGTGGGGAAGTGGCTATTCCGGAACCTGGACGTTGCCGTCTTCAGGCTCCTGTACCTTCTACCTGAAGGTAGCAGGGAGATGAGTGTGTGGCCAGGATGGTGGGTCCTTGATGATGCTGCCAGCCTTTTTGAGGCAGTGACTGCGATAGATCCCCTCGATGGTAGGGAGGTCAGAGCCGATGATGGACTGGGCAGTGTTTACTACTCTTTGTAGTCTTTTCCGCTCCTGGGCACTCAAGTTGCCGAACCAAGCCACGATGCAACCGGTCAGCATGCTCTCTACTGTGCACCTGTAGAAGTTAGAGAGAGTCCTCCTTGACATACCGACTCTCCGTAATCTTCTCAGGAAGTAGAAGCGCTGATGTGCTTTCTTTATAATTGCATCAGTGTTCTCGGACCAGGAGAGATCTTCATAGATGTGCACTCCCAGGAATTTGAAGCTCTTGACCCTTTCCACCATAAACAGGACTGTGGGTCCCCATCCTACCCCTTCCAAAGTCCCTTCCAAAGTCCACAATCAGTTCCTTGGTTTTGCTGGTGTTGAGGGACAGGTTATTGTGCTGGCACCCTTTGGTCAGTCGGTCGATCTCTCTTCTATACTCTGACTCGTCCCCATCAGTGATACGTCCCACAACGGTGGTTTCAAGAGATATCATAGATTTATGACCACAAATTTCAGGCCATAGTCTTGAGTAATAAATTGAAGTGTGGCAATATTGGAGTTGGATCTGTAAATGTAATATTAAACATTCCATCTGCCTTCAATTTAATCTAAATTCTTATAAGCCATCAGATGAAATAAAGTGGAGCACTTTGGTATAGTGACTGACACTTATCTAACAAGCAACACTTAACACAGATTAAATGGTTAGTTAACTGTCTACTTTTGGTAGATCCTCTGTAAATAATGGCTCCAAGAATTACTAAGTATTATGATCATACTGTAAAACAAATTGCGGTCTATTAAAAGCTTTCAAGTACCTTGAGGGCACTAAAGACAGGATGCTTTTTGTTTCTGGGATTTTACTAAATATATATCACAGTTGAACATGTGTCTTGTATTCTGATACTGTAGGTAGACACAATCTGTTGGAGTAACTCAGCGGGTCAAGCGGTATCTCTGGATAAAGTGGATAGGTGATGTTTCGGGTGGGGACCCTTCTTCAGAATATGTCACTGAAGTTGTTCAACAAAATTTCTCCCTTACAATGCCATACCATCTAAACCAAGGACCCCACACCCTATTAAAGATGGCTTCGACTATTGCTGTAGTATTACTTCCAGAAAGAAGGGGAATATGTCCGGGCCATTATCCTCTTCCCATCCATCTCATTTTGGCATCCATCTAATTTGCCTTTCCATGAAGGCAAGGGGCCAATTTAAAAACAAATTAATCCCTTAGGTGTAATTTTTGAGGAATATAGGCATTTTTAGCTATTATTTCGCTCCAGTTAACTCTAAAACGATGCATGTCGAAAAATGTGGCGTCCACTACTGGCACCTGCTTATAGCAAGACTCTACCTCAGGTATAGTTTATAGTATGATCTGATTTGATTGGACAGCACGCAAACAAAAGCTTTTTGGTGTGCCTCATGACAATAAAAAACCAACGACAATATTTGTTTCATAGACACAAAATGTTGGAGTAACTCAACGGGTCTGGCAGCATTTCTGGAGAAAATGTTTTGGCGGCTTTTCGGGTCTTTGAAATGTCCCGTCCCATAAGTCACCTATCCATGTTCTCCAGAGATGCTGCCTGACCCACTGAGTTACTCCAGCACTTTGCGTCTATCTTTGGTGTAAACCAGCATGTGCTGTTTCTTTCCATTCCAATATCAGTTTCCTTCGATATTGGTCAACAGCACTGAGGCTGGTAGCTTTCATCAAAACTGTCTGTCTGCTCCACCATATCTTGAGTGAGATTATCAAATATTCTTTTCCCCCCCCCCTCTATCCCAAAGTTAAACGTAAGCGCGCCGATCGAAGACCTGGTTCGTCAGATAGCAGAGAGTGAGCTGCTGGTGCCGGAGAAAACGAAGGCATTTTTGGAAAGGAAATTCGATCAGGACGGTTATAAGCATCTGATCGAAAGAAGCCTCCTGAACTACCTGCGCTACAACAATTACCACCTGCCCATGTTTGCATGGCCCGGGATCGTTTAGACATCCGCACAAGGTCGGTGTCTCTTTGCACCCCGGTTTATACCTGCTAGAATAGAGAGAGAAAATGATGATTAATTGATTATGTTGGTTTAATGTGGAGACATTCCGCAGACATAGTCCGGAAGATGGCGCACTGCAATCGGCCGCCGGTGTAGTTAAAATTGCCTTCAACATTTTGTTTTATTTACCTGAGAGATTCTTTTCCAACCCAGAAATAAATAAAGAAATGTCTGCGTTTTATCTCGCTCTATTAATCATGTGTCCATTCGCCACCCTGTGTGGTGACATCAGGGGATTTTGGGCCGTTGATCATCCAACAATCCACACCTTGCAGTGAAAACAAACCCTAGATGTTATTGAACACGCCCTGTTCTTCGCCCAAAACAGCGCTAACCCCCATCCCTGTAGGAACCCCCCACCCTCTTAAAATTAGCTGCACTGAAGTTTCGCCCTGTATCCAATTTCTCTCGTTAAGTGAATCTCTGGGATAAACTGCGTGGAAGTCCCTACCCGTTTCATAGTTAGCGCCGTTGAGTATAGGAGCAGAGGTCCTCCTGCAGTTGTACAGGGCCCTAGTGAGACCACACCTGGAGTATTGTGTGCAATTTTGGTCTCCTAATTTGAGGAAGGACATTATTGCTATTGAGGGAGTGCAGCGTAGGTTCACCAGGTTAATTCCCGGGATGGCGGGACTGACATACGATGAAAGAATAGGTCGACTGGGCTTGTATTCGCTGGAATTTGGAAGGATGAGAGGGTATCTTATAGAAACATACAACATTCTTAGAGGATTGGGCAGGGTAAATGCAGGAAAAATGTCCCAGATGTCGGGGGAGTCCAGAACGAGGGGTCACAGTTTAAGAATAAGGGGTAGGCCATTGAGGACTGAGATGAGGAAAAACTTTCTGTGGAATTCTCTGCCACAGAAGGCAGTGGAGGCCAATTCACTGGATGTTTTCAAGAGAGAGTTGGATTTAGCTCTTGGGGCTAACAGATTCAATGGATATGGGGAGAAAGCAAGAACGGGGTACTGATTTTGGATGTTCAGCCATGATCATATTGAATGACGGTGCTGACTCAAAGGGCCGAATGGCCTTACCCTGTGCATATTTTCTATGTTACACCTTCGACTGAAAACGAGCGCCTGTGCAATGCGATTGAAAAAGCAACAATGGCAAATGTTACTTTGTTGCCTCCAGTCACTCACAGTACCATCTGGCGATAAGGTATCGAAGTCGTCCGCTGTAGTTCCAGCTGACTGCGAGAGGTCAATGTGAAAGAGAATTAGTCCCCTGGGTGGCATTTTGGAATCATTTTCAGGAATATAGGAACTCGGAGCCATTATTCCCCTCCAATTAACTCTTAAACGATGCATATGGAAAAATGTAGGCTTCACTAGTTGTACCTGCTTAGAGCACGGCTCTACCTCGTGATCTGATTGCGCGCAAACAAGGCTTTTCAATTACTTCAATGACAGCAATAAACCAATCCCAATATTTGTTTCATAGATAGACACACACTGCTGGGGTAACTCAGCGGGCCAGGCAGCAGCTCTGGAGAAAGGGGGTGTGTGACGTTTCATGTCGGGAGTCGGGACCCTTCTTCAGATCCGAAACGTCACCCATCCTTTGTCTCCAGATATGCTGCCTGCCCCGCTGAGCTCCTCCAGCACTTTGTGTTTTCGGTGTGTACCAGCATCTGCAGTTTCTTTCTAGACGCGGACAGGTGACGTTTGGGGACGTTGCGTTTCAGGGATGCTACCAGACCCACTGAGTTACTCCAGCACTTTGTGTCTTTCTTTGGTAAACCAACATCTGCAGTTCCTTGTTATTAGACTTCACAGAGATAGATACCTGAGCAGTGACCTCTGTATTTCGCCCAGGCTGCCCGTGAAACGAATGTACCATAATCTTTCCAATCAGCCACGTTCCTTCCCAGTTACCCCACAAACAGATTGACCTAAAGCGACAAGCGAAATGCGCGGGGGATTTTACTGATTTCTAATTCCCGAGAGTAATTATTCTATTGTTTTCTCCTGCCGTTTCAATTACTTCTCTGCCGGGGTTTTGCTCGCTGGTCCTTGACTTAGTTCCCTCGCATCCCCATTCTACGCCCTGCGGTCACAGACCTGCTCAATGTTTGACTCAGTGGGGATTTCACACGGGTCCTTGCACATCGAGAAAATAGTGTTCCTGGCACAGTGCGCTGTGTGTACGGGAACTCCCCTTCCCATTCCCGCCCTGACCTCTCTGTCCTGGGCCTCCTCCACTGTCAGAGTGAGGCCGAACGCAAATTGGTGGAACAGCACCTCAAATTTCGCTTGGGCAGCTTACAACCCAGCGGTATGAATATTGAAGATAAACACAAAATGCTGGAGTAACTCAGCGGGACAGGCAGCATCTCTGGAGAGAAGGAATGGGTGACGTTTCGGGTCGAGACCGTTCAATGAATATTGATTTCTCTAACTTCAAGTAACCCCTGCACCCCCTCTCTCTCCATCACTCCCCTACCCAAGTCGTACTAGCTTCAAAGTCGTCTTGCTGAGACATTGCTTGTAACTGGTTTTCACCAGCCCACAGCTAATAATGGCATGTTTCCTTTATCAACGTTACTTTTTTGCATACCTTTCATTCATTTGTTCTATATTTCTCTCTATCACTGTCTATCTATATCCCTTGACTCTCTGAAGAAGTGTCTGACCCGAAATGTCACCTGTTCCTTTTAGTGTGATAGTGTGGAAACAGGCCCTTCGGCCCAACTTGCCCACACCGGCCAACATGTCCCAGCTACACTAGTCCCACCTGCCTGCGTTCGGTCCAAACCTGTCCTATCCATGTACCAGTCCAACTGCTTCTTAAAAGTTGGGGTAATCCCAGCCTCAACTACCTTCACTGGCAGCTTGTTCCAAACACCTCCAGTTTAAATTCCATTTGGAATATTTTGGAGGACCGAGAACCAACCTACCCACCACCCTTTGTATGAAAAAGCCACCCCTCAGATTCCTATTAAGTATCTTCCCCTTCACATTAAGCCTATGTCCTCTGGTCCTCGATTCACCTACCATGGTCAAGAGACCCGATCTATTCCTCTAATGATTTTATGCACCTTATACCCCTCGTCCTCTTGCGCTCCAGGGAATAAGAGTCCCAGCCCACTCAACTTCTCCCTGTAGCTCATAGCCTCTAGACCTGGCAACATCCTGGTAAAATGTCTCCAGATATACTGTCTGACCCGCTGAGTTACTCCAACTTGTTGTGTCTATCTTCGAGTGAGAGAAAGATCTGTACCGCTGCATCTTAAAACAACGCCCGGCTGCGAGAGGGATACTTCGTGATGCACGGGACAGATGTAGATCAGCTGTAGATGTTCCTGCTGGAATGGCTGTGTGGAATCCTGAAGTTTTGCAGACTGTTCTGCTGTCTGCTTGGCCCGGCTGCACACACTCGGCTTGTGCTGATAACTCCTGATGTGTACTTTTCGAAGGAGCCTTAAGCCACACATAGCAATCTACAGCTGTATGTTAATGAGCCACGGGACCGCCTCGCAAACCAACCAGGACATTAGCACAATCTCTGGCCAATAACACCCCAGGATAAATCAAAATCCCTTCCAAGGCGGAATAAACCCAGTGGTCCGTGGAGGGTTTAGCCAAAGGGAGTAGACTTTGGGTCAAATCGAATGCATCAAGTGAAACAAGTGTTCAGAATAATATCCCAGAAAACAAGAAGAATAAATCCAAACTTTATAGGAAACAAAATATAATCCACACCATCAAAAGGGGATATATTATAACCGCGCATTCAGCATTGTTTATCACATTTATATTTCCAACTTGGTCAGATTTTGACAGTTCAAATTCCAAATTATTTGTCCATTTCGCGAAAATTGTCCATTAGCGTTCCGAAGTGCCAGGGAAGAGCAGAGTCCACACTGAGGGCAGAGCACGCACTCAGTGGGAATTGTAACATAAAAAGCAGTCATCACTATACCTCGTAAAGAGTACTGTGCAGTTAGCATCGTAATGTGCCATTGTAATGTAGATTCAGCGTTGTAATACCTAGTGAAATACGTCCAGCACTACACCGTGCACCGATATAGGGTGCTTAAAGTCCAGTTACCAATGTCAGTGCCAATAACAATAAAACACCTCATTATAATATGCATTAGACCAGTACAGCCCATAATGCGGCACAGGAACATTCGGGATTGTGAGAAAAGATAAAATAAAACGCTAAAATTAGCCTGCCGTGACTAAGAAGCGGTGCAGCAGAATAACAACAGTCTTGCAATGTTAACACGGTAACATGCACACTGTGATAGTTATCAACGTTATCGTGTGCCACCCATTCCTTCTCTCCAGAGATGCTGCCTAACTCGTTACTCCAGCATTGTATATGTGTCTTCACAGTAAAGACCAGTCAGGTTTTGATGGGCTGCCAATAGGTACACGGTGATGTACACAGAGCAAAACTACATGCACACAAGAAATGTCAGTGATCGCCGTTATAAGCGCGCAGGAAATTACACATAACATTAAACATTATAGACAAAGGCGTTCGTCCACCGCAAATGTCGTTATATATTAAACATATTTTTAATGAGCCCATGGTAAGGCAGGACAGACGGAAAATAGCATTATAGTATGTACATGGTATATTCAACATTGCAACATGCGTGCCGTCGAGTTTTCAGCCCCTTCCAAGAACACTGACCATTATAATACCCGCACAACACAATCAACAGTAGAGTTTACACTGCAGAAACGATGTGCAGACAGAAAATAGTAGTAGTATTCAGCACCAGGACTTACATAAACTAAAGTGGCTTACAACAGGTTGTTTCAAAGTTCTCTTTAGTTATTGGTAAATGTACGAACCATGGATATTCTTCACTGAACAAGGCAAATTCGGCTGCTTGCATAAGACGGTTGTCCTACCGAATAGTCGTTTCCAGTCAATTCAGCACCATGATTTATATAAACCTAAAGGGGTTACAAAGTTGATTCAAAGTTACCTTTAGTTATTAGAAAATGTATGAAACGTAGCCATTCTCCATCGGACAAGGCGAATTAACTGCTTAGAGTTTAAACTGCATTGCAATGTGCATGCAGAAAAATAGGAATCGTTTTTTGCTGTGTACGGTAAAACGCAGTCAGCATTGTTGGATGGCAACATGCGGGCAGAATGGTGAGGTACACAGTAAAAATAATATTACAGTATGCAAGTACAATCAACACTCCTTCTGTCAACTGGTCCACTCCAGTTGCTCACTCTGAACTTGATCCATCCAATATGTGGCACATTGCTCACCGGAAATCTTTATTGTTATAGAACTGAAATGCAGGAGTAAAGATGTCTTACTATTAGTATAGTGCTTTGACGAGACCACACCTGGTGTACTATACAATTTTAGCTCACACAAAAAAACATACACTTGCTACGGAGGATATGCAACAAACATTCACTCAACTGGATTAGGGGATAACAGGTCTGTGATTCCCCTGCTGACCCCAACTTCTCTCACACCTGCCCCAACCTCCCTCTGGACCCAAAGTACAATTCTAATCGAAGGCCATTGACTTGAAATGTTAACTTTGTTTCTTGCTGCCTGATGTGTGGAGTATTTCAGGCATTTTCCATGTTGTATGGCCATTGCGACATTTACAATCAGTATTGTGATGTGCCATTGTAAGAATAGTCATCTTTTTAACATGCCAAAATGCACGGAAAGGGTTAGGGTTAGATGGTTCGCTTGCAAACATTGCACACACAATAAGGCAGAGGCAGATTAAATAAATCCAGAATTAAGAATAACCACTCTATAGTGTGCACAAAAAGCTCAGCCAACATTGTAATGATGTAAGTACATACTAATGAGCACATATTAAACTTCGGCCCGTATTGAAATCTCACAGTAAACTCCTTTCAGGATTACAATAAGCAATGGGAATGAAGAGTGAAGATTGCCACTGTAAAGCAAATTAAGCATTATAATGTGTGAGTAATATCCTGACAGCATTGTAATGAGCACACAGTGCCTTCCAACATTGGACAAGGGCAGACAGTATTATAATGTATATACAGGACTCTAATACATACACTGGAAAGACAGAAAGCATTATAAAATGAATGATGAAATAAATCGTTAATTTAAGGAGCATGCAGTAACATGCACACCAATTTGGTGTGAGGACAGGTTCAAAATATTTATTCAGCATTTATTTACACAGTCTATTCTTTATCTTTAATAGGGCCTACTCTTTCATTGCATATAATTTTTTTAAATGTGACATCACCAATTTTATTTGCCTTTTTTCATGTGTTCTCTTGGACTTGCTAATGTTCCCATTGATATCACAATCGGCTTCTTTAGGCTTTTAGTTATTTTGGGTTTTGCGTCTCCTTTCATAAATGTCTCTTCTTTATCTTAAGCCTCGTCATATGCACCTTAATGTCCAGAGATGTGCTGGTCCTTCCTTTGGGTAGTTTTTCCTCTGCCTTTTACCATATATAACCATATAACAATTACAGCACGGAAACAGGCCATCTCGGCCCTACAAGTCCGCGCCGAACAATTTTTTCCCCTTAGTCCCACCTGCCTGCACTCATACCATAACCCTCCATTCCCTTCTCATCCATATGCCTATCCAATTTATTCTTAAATGATACCAACGAACCTGCCGCCACCACTTCCACTGGAAGCTCATTCCACACCGCTACCACTCTCTGAGTAAAGAAGTTCCCCCTCATGTTACCCCTAAACTTCTGTCCCTTAATTCTGAAGTCATGTCCTCTTGTTTGAATCTTCCCTATTCTCAAAGGGAAAAGCTTGATCACATCAACTCTGTCTATCCCTCTCATCATTTTAAAGACCTCTATCAAGTCCCCCCTTAACCTTCTGCGCTCCAGAGAATAAAGACCTAACTTATTCAACCTATCTCTGTAACTTAGTTGTTGAAACCCAGGCAACATTCTAGTAAATCTCCTCTGTACTCTCTCTATTTTGTTGGGATCTGAACTATCACAATCTCCTTCTTGAAATTGCCTTCATATGGTTTCTCGTTTACTTATATTAAAGCATATTCCAGCTTGGAAAGACTGGCATAAATCTGATCCAACGTACAAAATAGGAGCAGGAGAAGGCTACCCATGGATTCAATTATGCTCTACCATAAGTCAAGATCATGAAAGATAGACACAAAATGCTGGAGTAACTCAGCGGGACAGGCAGCATCTCTGGGGAGTAGGAATGGGTGGCATTTCGGGTCTAGACCCTTCTTCAATTGATTTCTTGCTTGTGTAGGAAAAAACTGCAGATGCTGGTTTACACCGAAGATAGACACAAAATGCTGATGTAACAGCGGGGCAGGCAGCATCTCTGGATAGAAGGAATGTGTGACGTTTAGCGTCGAGACCCTTCTTCAGACTGAAGTCTGTCTGAAGGAAGATCTCAACATGGAACGTCACCCATTCATTCTATCCAGAGATGCTGCCTGTCCTGCTGAGTTACTCCACCATTTTGTTGATTTCTTTCTTATTCCTGCACTATTCCACAACTAGCCAATACTGCCGTATAATGACCACCACAACCACTTTTTCTCCTTGCCTAAGGTTCTTTACTTGACATTAAATCCAGTAGCATCCCATCTCGTGTTGGACCTGTTAAATACCGATGAAATAGTTTACTTCAGTGCATTTCAAGGGTTCCGCTTTCCTGGGCAGTTGAAACCTACTTGCCTTGTTACTTTCTCTGAAACTTGCCTTCAGATTTTGTCCATCTCCCTCCAGCTATTCAGGGGCCTATAATATGTTCGCAGCAACATGTTTGCCCTTTTATATTTTTCAGATCTGCCTTTGTGGCCCATTTGTTGAACTTCCCAGCACTTGTGCCTCCTCACATTTGTAATAGTTTCTTTGAGCAGTATTGCTACAACCCCTAGCTCCTCAGCTCTCTCTTCATTGCATTTGCCAACCTTCTAACTGGGAAGGTAGAAAAAAGGAACTGCAAATGCTGCTTTATAAAAAAATGAAAAATGCTGCAGTAACTCAGTAGTCTACATGTATGATAGACACAAAATGCTAGAGTAACCGAGCGGGTCGGGCAGCATCTCTGGGGAGAAGGAACAGGTGACGCTTTGTGTCGAGACCCTTCTGCAGACAGATTCAAGGGAGAGGGAAACTGGAGATATGGAAGGGTAAGGTGTGAAGACGACAGATCAAAGCGGATGATGATCAAGGAAATGTAAAATGGTTCGTTGTTGGCTGAGGGGAATATGACAACGAGGCATACAAACAGCAACATTAATCAGGACAGTGAGGATGGGGGAGGGACGGAGAGAGAGAGGGAAAGCTAGGGTTACTTGAAGTTAGATAAATCAATATTCATACCGCTGGGTTGTGTGGTTGTCCGGGACATGGGAAGCGGCTTGAATTTTCTGCGTGGTGCAGGGAGGACATTCAGTAGTAATGAGACCCGCCTGCCTCTATTTATAGGAGCAAAAACTAAACAATCTTCCAGCTCAACACATAACATCTGGCAATTTTATTTGTTTATTAATTAAATCATTGTTATTTTGTTCTTAATTTAATCCTATTAGTATTGTCACATTATATCACGTTATGCCTCAGTTCATCTTGTAGAGAATAATGGCTAGGATTCAAATTAAATTTCGCTTATCATTAGTTCATATTGTCCCTTTTCAAATGTAGTTATTCTCATAAATGTTGAGCCTGTTTCCACACTGTATCTCTAAACTAAACAGGCAGCACCTCATCTTCCCTCTTCCTTGCTTCTGCGCGTTTACCTGATTTCTAACCTTCACACTTCATTCAAACCTATACCTTTTCTCCAGAGATGCTGCCTGGCCCGCTGAGTCACTCCAGCAATTTTTGTGTCGTACTTCGTTTATGATGCAAGATAGACACAAAAAGCTGGAGTAACTCAGCGGGACAGGCAGCATCTCTGGAGAGAAGGAATGGGTGACGTTTCGGGTGGAGACTCTTTATGGAGGATTCCGTATGACAGCATTGTAATGCGCACTCACTCAAATACAATTAACGTTGACATTTGCCCATAACAACTTAGGGCCGGTGCTACCATAAAACAAACAACAGAATGCAGGCACCATTGCCAAAGTACAGAGTATACACATGGCAAAATACAAGTCAAGTCAAGTTTATTTGTCACATACACATACGAGATGTGCAGTGAAATGAAAGTGGCAATGCTCGCGGACTTTTGTGCAAAAAGACAAACAACCAAACAAACTATAAACACAATCATAACACACATATACCTTTACATAATAAATAATGGAAGGAAAAACGTTCAGTAGAGTTAGTCCCTGGTGAGATAGACGTTTACAGTCCGAATGGCCTCTGGGAAGAAACTCCTTCTCAACCTCTCTGTTCTCACCGCATGGCAACGGAGGCGTTTGCCTGACCGTAGCAGCTGGAACAGTCCGTTGCAGGGGTGGAAGGGGTCTCTCATGATATTGTTGGCTCTGGAGTTGCACCTCCTGATGTATAGTTCCTGCAGGGTGGCAAGTGAAGTTCCCATAGTGCGTTCGGCCGAACGCACTACTCTCTGCAGAGCCTTCTTGTCCTTGGCAGAGCAATTCCCAAACCAGATGGTAATGTTCTCGGACAAGATGCTTTCCACCGCCGCTGCGTAGAAGCACTGGAGGATTTTCGGAGACACTCTGAATTTCCTCAATTGCCTGAGGTGGTAAAGGCGCTGCCTTGCCTTACTCACGAGTGCTGAGGCGTGTGATGCCCATGTCATATCCTCGGAGATGTGGACTCCCAGATATTTAAAACAGTTCACCCTATCCACAGGATCCCCATTTATCCTCAATGGAGTGTACGTCCTCGGATGATGTGCCCTCTTAAAGTCCATGATCAGCTCCTTCGTTTTTTTGATGTTCAAGAGGGGGCTGTTATCCTGGCACCAGAGTGCTAGATCAGCCACCTCCTCCCGGTAGGCCTTCTCATCATTGTCTGAGATCAGGCCCACCACCACAGTGTCATCAGCAAACTTAATTATTGAGTTGGAGCTGAACCTAGCCACACAGTCATGTGTGTACAGGGAGTACAATAGGGGGCTGAGGACGCAACCCTGGGGCGATCCTGTGCTCAGGATGAGGGACTTCGATGTATTCCCTCCCATCTTGACTACCTGGGGCCTGGCGGTGAGAAAGTCCAGGACCCAGGCACACAGGGAGGTGTTGAGCCCCAATTCCATTAGCTTCCCGGCCAGTCTGGTGGGGACTATCGTGTTGAAGGCTGAACTGTAGTCTATGAACAGCATCCTCACGTAGCCCCCCTTCTGGCTGTCCAGATGGGAGAGAGCGGTGTGCAAGACCTGGGAGACCGCATCGTCCGTGGATCTGTTCGGTCGGTATGCGAACTGCAACGGGTCCATGTTCCGAGGGAGGAAGGCGCAGATGTGTTTCTTCACCAACCTCTCAAAGCATTTCATGACTACCGAGGTAAGGGCCACCATTCAGACAGGCTGGGGAGGCATTTTTAGGTACCGGTACAATTATAGTTTTTTGAAGCAGGCAGGGACCACGGAGTTGTCCAGGGAGAGGTTGAATAATGTAGTGAGCACTGGAGCTAGCTGCGTAGCACAGGAACTGAGTACTCGCCCCGAGATGCCATCGGGGCCTGCAGCTTTTCTCGTGTTCACCCGTGTCAGAGCCCTCCTCACGTCGTGCTCGGACAGCGATAATGTGTGCACATTCCTCCCTTCAGCTTCGGTAGCCAGCCCGCTGGCGGTATTGTCGATAGTCGGCAGACCTGGGGTGGTGTTGCCCCTCTCAAAACGAGCGTAAAAGGAGTTCAGGTCATCAGCTAGGGACAGGTAACAGGTTCCTGATATGGAACAAAGTAACATAGCGATGACATTCGCTCAGCGTGAGATAGAATGAGCATGATCAAGGGGACACTATAATCCCCTTTATTAATGTGAAGTTTTTTTCCAGCACCTAGCGGCTTTTCAAGTTGAACACATCACCTACACTTAGAAATATAAGGCCAAACAACTGCCCTGTAAACCAAATACATTCCGTGAAACAGCCCCACACAAATCTTCCGCGCAGAACTATCGGGTGGAGTTTGGTTATTAGATACAATGTGTTCGATTTCTAAGCAGAGCGTTTAAAAAAATCCGGTGTAATCTTGAGTAAAACATAAAATGCAGGAGTAACTCAGTGGGTCAGGCAGCATCTCTGGAGGAGATGGATTGGCGACGTGTTGGGTCAGGACCTATCTGAACCCTTCTGGTCGGGACCCTAAATAAAAAACCCTGTTTCAGTGAGGGGGGGGGGGGGGGGGAGTTACAGTTGGTAGTTCGGCCGAGTTGAAACTTTTGAGTAAATCTGAAAGGTAAAAATGTTACCTAAAATTAACGAAAAACCCCTGTCCCATTCTAAACACTACTGTTCGTACACCTACTGTTCGTACACGCATATTTCTGTACGCGTACTGCATCCCTCCGCCAAATGGAATTCGCCGTTTGTGGTTCAAAAGTGTGCGCGTCTCAAGTGAATGTAGCGATTATTTTTGCGCCTGCGACCACCAATCCGCTCCAGACTCGCTGGTTAGTGAACATAAAGTTGACAATGCAGATTTTCGCCCTTGCCAAGTAATGTGTGTCCCGTGTCTCTCCCCCCCCCCCCCCCCCCCCCCCCATAGCGTAAATCCCTGCAAGATTCGGATTTGCTGTGTAATTATCTTAATTTGTCCAGCAGCTTTATGCTAATGTTCCTGCACAATAACCGAGTCCTCCGCGTGCCTTTCGCGTGCCCTTCAGTCTCCTGGTCAAAAGCGAGATAAAAGCAATCCGTGTCAACAGAGCGCAGCCAGCCAAAACAACCCGGAGACTCGCTCACACTGCACACTCAATTATTTAACACAACAAAAGCGACACATCTCCGCATATTTTATGCATAGTTTCTCCCTCCCCTCTATTTTCTCGCTTTGCAAAGAGCGTTCAGCTGAGAGGGGGTTATTTATTATATGTGTTTAATTTGCCAAATTTAAGCGCCGTTGTATTAGAGGTTAACGATGTTGATTTTTTATTTTGGGTATATTTTAGTTCTGAAGTGCAAATGAGACCGTTTCACAAATCGGATGGAAATAAAACATACAAGAACACGGGGCGGTTTGCATGAGTATATATATAGTATATATATATATATATATAGTAAATACTTCATTGAAGAGGGGGCGGATTTAAAACACAATCTCCATGCATGCTGTGGGAACTTCGAGCAAGTAATTGAGGAAGTGAGGGGGTCGAAGCGATCAAGCTGCAAATGTGAAACAAGCGCTAACTTTTACTCCTGTCAGCGCGGAGAGGGGCTGTGCCATCCCGCAACCGCGAGTCTAAAATACACTAGTTGAGCGAAAAGTCAAGGGTACATCGAAGGACGTTAAATAACCGCGAGGGGTACACCTTGCCAAAGGGCACTGTTAAGTGGATGGAGTTAATCCTCGGACCCTCTCACGTTGTTGGAAAGCGCGGAAAGTTGGCGATGATGCCCTTTCCCCAGTGTTGAAGAACCGAGCCTGCCAGTGTAACAGATGATGGAAATGTGCTGCTTTCCTTCAAGCGCAGCGCCTGCCCTTTACGATGCAAAGCGGCCCCCGGCTTTATTGTTTGGGCTCGTGTTTCAATGGGCAGAGGTTAATTTCATTCACAAAGCCCGGGCCACGGCTGCGGCAGGAGCTTTTGTGCTGCCCGAGACGTCGGCCTCCTTTCTTTCTCTCTGCCGAGATAGTGTGTGGTTGCCGTGCGGGGCTGGTGGAGAAGGATGGGCTTCCGCTGGCAGACTTCCAGCCCCCCCTACAGAGACCGACAAAGAGCCGACGCGTGTCAGGCTGAAAGGGAGGAGGAGCCGGGCGTGTGGCAACAGCCACGGGCCGAACACACAAACACACACACACACACAGGCAAAATCAGCAAAACCTCCCAGCCACATCTGCTGCGCCTCGTCACCGGTAGCACCCCGACAAACAACTACCTGGTGACTAAGATACATAGGTGGGTGGAGGGTGTGTAGACTGGCGACTCTCCCGTCTGGGACACGGCCGGAGCCTCGATTATAGTGGTGGGGGAAATCAATGATAAGTAGTACTGATGAACGGGAATGTCACCGAGGTTCTTGTTAGTGTCTTAACGCTGTCTCGGCAGGGGCGGCTGGTATAACGGCAGTCTCTCTGTGAGCATCTAAACTTCCAGAAGTCCTCCACAGATCGGCTCCTCTCACTCCCACCTGCTTCTTGGACCACCTCACTTCCCTCCACTCCCCTCCCGCTCTCGTGTATTCAGATTCTCCCTAACTTAGAATCAGCAATTGGAAGTAAATCAGTCAACGGAGAGGAAGGGGGAGAGGGGGGAGGAGGGGAGGTAGATTCGGTTCAACGTCTTTGGAAGGGATTCGCCCGATTGGGATTAGTGGACGTTGGAAATAAACACACACACACACATCCAGACTTGCCCCGTTCACACCTGGGCGGTGAGATTGGCTTTAGAAAATGGGGTCAACGAGTCGCGGGCGGGAGATTGTCTATTCACTGCGATTTATACGAGGGCTGGTGGGGAGGTAAATAAGACATTGTATATAATACAAAGCGCTGGGGTAACTCAGCGGGACAGACAGCATCTCTGGAGGGAAGGAAAGGGTGACATTTCGGGTTGAGACCCTTCTCCAGAGATGCTGCCTGTCCCGCTGAGTTACTCCAGCATTTTGTGTCTATCTTCGGTGCAAACCCGTATCTGCAGTTCCATCCTACACATTATATGGAGTACAACGTGCTGGAGTATCTCAGCGGGTCAGGCAGCGTCTCTGGAGGACATTGATAGGTGATGTTTATGATCGGGAGCCTTCATCAGTCAAAAGACATTGGTTCTATTGAAAAGTTTGGGGGGGGGGGGGTTCCTGCCAGCTGTGAGTGGAGCCGTCTGACTTTGGGGAGGGAGGGGAGAGGGTAAAGGGATGGACATGAAACCAGACACATGTGTCTGCTCTGCACCCCCTCACCGGGGATCACTCATCCCGACCTGCCCGCCCCCCCGCCCCTCCCGAGATAGGAGAGGCTCGGCTCCTCATAGGCCGGGCTCCACTCAGCGGCGCCCGCTATTGGCTGCGCGGCCGCTCGGCCAGGCGGGCGAGGACAATGGGAGCAGGGCGGCCTTTAAAGCGGCGGCGGGGCCGGGGAAGAGGAGCTGAGAGCGGGCAGGGAGAGGGAGCGGGGCCGGGGGAGAGGAGCTGAGAGCGGGCAGGGAGAGGGAGCGGGGCCGGGGGAGAGGAGCTGAGAGCGGGCAGGGAGAGGGAGCGGGGCCGGGGAAGAGGAGCTGAGAGCGGGCAGGGAGAGGGAGAGGGGCCGGGGGAGAGGAGCTGAGAGCGGGCAGGGAGAGGGAGCGGGGCCGGGGAAGAGGAGCTGAGAGCGGGCAGGGAGAGGGAGAGGGAGCGGGGCCGGGGGAGAGGAGCTGAGAGCGGGCAGGGAGAGGGAGCGGGGCCGGGGAAGAGGCGCTAAGGGCGGGGAGGGACTGGCGCTGAGAGGGAGCGGGGCCGGGAGGGAGAGGAGCTGAGTGCGGGCAGCGGGGCTGGGGAGAGAGGCGCTGGGGGCGGGCGGGCCGGGAGGGAGAGGAGCTGATTGCGGGTGGTGGGCTGGCGCCATGCCGCACACTCAGCGGGCTACACCGGGCACATAGTGCAGGAAGGCGGGGGCTCCCGGCCGGCCTTCACTCTGCAACGCTTTATTTATTTATTTAACGCCAAGTGCCTTCCTACTCGCTTTATTATTATTATTATTATTATTATTATTATTTATTTACCTTGGCCCGCCCGCCCGCACTCTCTCCAAAGATGCCGCGGGGATTCCTGGTGAAGAGAAGCCGCAGATCCACGCCCGTCTCTTATCGTATCCGCTGCCACGATGCTGCCGAGCCCCCGGTGCAGCCTCCGCCGGCGGAGCCATCTCTGCCCACGGGAGGAGCGGCCCCGGAGCCGGGCGGAGGAGGGCAGGTGTTCGGCCGGCCGGAGCTGGGCTACCCCGGGCCACCGCTGTCCAGCCCAGCTCGGCCCGTCAGCCGCGAGCGGTTGTACGGCCAGCGGACGGTGAGCCTGGGCTCCCCGGTGACGGCGGAGTCATTCCCGGGCCCGGCGGTCGCCGCATTCAGTGCCCTAGACCGCATGTTGCTGCTGGCGGTTCCGGGCGGCGCCGAGCTGGGCGGCGGCGGCTCTTCCTCGCCGTCTCCCCGGGCAGGAGGCGCCGCCAAGGGGGGCGAGCGTAGGAACAAGCCGCCGGCTGCAGCGGGAGCGGCGGCTCGCCGGGCTAAAGCGGCGAGGAAGCTGGCGTTTGAGGACGAGGTGACCACCTCGCCGGTGCTGGGGCTGCGGATCAAAGAGGCGCTACCGGACAGCGAGGGGAAGACGAGCCGAGCGGGCATGGGCTCGGCACATGGACTGGGTCCGGGCCGCCCGCTAGGCGAGTTCATCTGCCAACTGTGCAAGGAGGAATACGCCGACCCCTTCGCCCTAGCTCAGCACAAGTGTTCCCGCATCGTGCGTGTCGACTACCGCTGTCCCGAGTGCGACAAGGTGTTCAGCTGCCCGGCTAACCTGGCGTCTCACCGGCGCTGGCACAAGCCCCGACCCCCGCACCAGCCCAAAGCAGACGGCAGCGGGGAGCCCAAAGTGGGTCCGGGGCAAGGAACGAGAACGAGAACCGTAATCGAGCGGGATAGCCCCGACCCCGGCACGGCGCTGCCCGACTGCGCCTCGGAGGACGGCGGGCACTGCGAGTGCTGCCGCTGCGGCAAGAGGTTCAAGCGGCAAGCTTACCTGAGGAAGCACTTGCTGGCTCACCGCGCCGAGCCCCCCGCCGACAAGCTGCCGCCCGGCCCCGAGTGCCACTTGTGCGGGGAGAGTCTGGCCGGCAAAGGTGGGCAGGAACGCCACCTCCGACTGCACGCCGCTGAGGTTTTCCCCTGCAAATACTGCGCGGCCACTTTCTACAGCTCGCCCGGTCTCACCAGGCACATCAACAAATGTCATCCTTCCGAGAACAGGCAAGTCATCCTGCTCCAAGTACCAGTGCGACCCGCCTGCTAGGGAGGAGAATGAGGGAGGACAAGGAGAGGGCCGACAAAACCCCGTGCCTTTATTATTGTTGTTATTATCATCATCATCATCATCATCAGACCACCGCTAAAGCGGCACCGCACTGAAATGAACAGATTCTATCGTTTCTCCGTCTCCTGCGACATGCCTGGTGAACCAGACTCTCTCCTCCGACCGCGCCTTCGGGTCCAAAACAACAAACAGCTTTAATGTAGCTTTGTGACTTGCTGGACATTTGAGAACGTCAATTGTCTGAACAAAGTCGGTATTAGAACATTCCTCTAGATTAGCCACAAATGCCTTGGATTGCGGACTCGGATATTTCAGTAAGACGATGTAAATGCCTTAATTTTTCGAAGCTTTCCACGTCTTTCCCCCCCTCATTCGTAAACGATGAGTTTTGTTGCATATAATTTTACTGTTTGAATATATGTATTGATTGCTAAATGAATACATTTTATAATTTATTCGTTTTATTTATTTATGAAAAGAAACCTATCGTGATATTGTATACTTTGGCTATCTATTTTGGTGTTGCGTGTTAGTTTCAGTAGGTTACGTGTTCCATTTTGAGTATGTTTCAGACCCACTTTCGTTTTCTAAACTCGAATGTAGTATGTTTTCGTTCTTATACGAACTTGAATGTAGTTTGATTAATCGATTCTGCACCCTCACAGCTGACTACTGGTAAATTTAAATGCAATCCCTTTTTGTACACAACTTATTTTCTTAACTGTTAGCTTTTATAGAGTGGTTCGAAATGTACGTTCTCAACTGTGTTTGTTACTGAATATTTAAATATATTAAATACGTATAATTATTCGCGCTCTCGAGTTCATTGTTATCGCCGCATAATCTTACAGCTGTTCCCAAAGCACCAAGTGTTTTAAGGAAACGAGCGTTCTTTAAACTTTCGTACGAAGTCGGTATTGTCATATTTGATTCGATAAGACTCCGTTTCTATGCACTGCGGGCTAAATGATAGGCGCAACTTTATTCAATTTAGTCTGAAGAAGAGTCTCGACCCGAAACGTCACCGATTCTGTTGGCAGACCCATTTCCCTCCTGGGATAAATAAAGTTCTATCGTATCGTATTCCTTGTTTTGGAGTTAGATTTAGCTCTTGGGGTTAAAGTGATCAAGGGATATGGGGAGGGGGGGGGGGGGGTGGGAATGGGGTACTGATTTAGATGATCAGTCATGATCATATTGAATGGCGGTGCTGGCTCGAATGGCTTACTCCTGCACGAATTTTTATATGTTTATATCCAGAGATGCCGGTCCCGCTGAGTTACTCCAGCGTTTTGTGTCTATCTGCAGTTCCTTCCTACATTTTATTCAGTAATGTAACTGTTGCCGTTTTGGGGTTGTGGTGGCATCCGCCGTCTTTATTAAGCTGTTATTTTCTTATGACAAGTCGCGTCCAACAATTTGGACAAAGTTACTATTTAAGAACGGATTTTGTAACCGAAACCGGTATCTACTTTGCAGATTTCTCACCGGATCATATTTAGCGAGCCACACTTTCCAAATTCACACGTTTTCTGATGGAAATAATTCTGTCAGAAGAATAGTAATTGCGCCAGGTGTGTTATGACAACGATGTATTTGTTGGATTCTACAGTTGAAGATGGGGCACAAAGATTACACGTCTTCATGGGGTATCTTTAGGTCTCGGTTGGGGTGACTTTTCCCAGATGTACTCGTGCCCTAAACATAACCATCAACCGAATGCCCAGGAATTCTTTTATAAATCCCCAACTGGGGTGAAAGCAATGGATAATGGGGCTTGGGGTGAAAGCAATGGATAATGGGGCTGTATCAGTTGTGGAACTCTACCTGTTACGTTGTTTTTTTTAATAACCTTTCTTCCCAGAAACGCTTCAAACCAGATTGTATCCATATACCTTGTAAAACAGCGCAGACTTTGCTCTGCAATGTTGTCGACAGCCCAAATATCTATAAAGAACAAATAAAATGTTACAGGGAAGTCAACTGGCATGTTTACAACAACCCCAGGTGAGGGAAATAATTAATTTATTAGCACTCTGGTTGATGTGATTAAACTCCTGTAATTTCAATTATGTTTACATTTCAGTTGTGTGTTTAAATGTTCTAACGTGTTTGACCTCTCCGGAGAGGTAAAAGGTCGACAGTGGAAGTGTTCTCCTGGGACCGGGTAAACACGTGCCTTTAGTACAGGCCAACCCCGGCAATGTTTGTGATTTTATTTTAGAAAGCAATGATGGGCATTTACAATTCCCTTGTTGAGATTTCCCTCATTATAGCCATTGAGATTTCCGTCATTTTATGTAAGAATTTGCAATGAAAGCGTTCAAATACGCCCGTGCAGTGGCTATAAAAGTGACCGAGTAATCATTAATTTATTTTCAATCGCAATTGATTGGTGACATATTGCACTGGTTGTATCCTTCTTGCAGGTAAACACAAAGCTGGAGTAACACAGCGGGACGGTCAGCGTCCATGGAGAGAAGGAATGGGTGAAGTTTCGGGTCTTTACAATTTAAGAAGGGTCTCGACCCGTCATCCATTCCTCCTCTCCAGAGATGCTGCCTGTCCCGCTGAGTTACTCCAGCTTTTTGTGTCTATCTTCGGTTTAAACCAGCATCTTGCAGTTCCTTCTTATACACTCCTCCTTTGGGGTAGTGGGTGCTGATAAATGTAACAAATAGGTCAATCAGCTTCCAACACTGGTAATGTAGATTAAACAATCGGCATGGGGAAATTTAAACAAGAGTTCCATATATATTGAAGATACCCAAATACAACTGTCCTAGAAAGCCAGAATGAACGACAATACGGCCTGGCTATTCTGGACACACGACTGATATTTTTCTTTGGGGGGGAGAGGGGCCTCTCCTTGTCCTCCCCCATTCTCCTCCTAAATCTCGGGTTATTTGCAGAGAATGCGCTGCAATTAATTTTTTTCCATCACTGCATAATTGATGGTGGAAGAGAAGGAGGCGATGGCAACCCAGAATTTGAGTTCGATTTTAGTGAATAAATTCCTCCCGGGCCATCAGTTAACTAAACACAGTTAATTTACGCTGTTTTAGGACTACATAATATTACTTAAGGGTTATAGTGTATATTTGTTGCAGCATGTAAAGACGTAAACAAAGGATTCCTTCCCACGACTAAGGTCGAAGAATATTAGAGGCCAATTTACTTGGAATTTATACGCAAGTGGTGTACAAGTGTTTAGAAATTCAGGATTTCAACGTAGTCAGGGAAAAAATCATTCCGAATCCAAACACATAGACTTTCTATCCGTTTAGTTTATTGTCACGTGTACCGAGGTACAATGACAAGCTTATGTTGCGTGCCACCTAGTCAGCAGAAAGACAATACATGATTGCAATTTGCAGTGTACAGATACATGATCAGGGAATAACGTTTCGTGCAAGGTAAAGCAATAACAAGCGCAGGCAACCTCGGCGCCTCTGACCAGAGCAGAGGAAACATCCCCTCTATCTGTGAAGGGCAGCACCAAATCCGACTGCTGCACTCCCAACTTTCAGGGCTTGGAGCTAAGATAGGTGCTCAAATAGGAAATATTCCCGTTCACTTCTTCAACGTTAATGGGGCCCATTCCTACAAGATAATACAAGCACATCATTTAATTTGTAGGAAGGAACTGCAGATGCTGGTTTATACTGACACAAAATGCTGGAGTAACTCAGCAGGTCAGGCAGAGTTCTGGAGCATTCATGATAGCAGCGTATCGGGAGAAAAATAATAGGTAATGTTTCGAATCGGAACCCTTCTTCAGACTGAATGATCTCGGTTCTATTGTTCTAGCCTTCTCTATCTTTCAGTCTGAAGATGGGTTTCGACCCGAAACGTCACATATGCCTGTTTCCCCAGAGATGCTGCCTGATTCGCTGAATTACTCCAGCATCTTGTGTCTACATCACCTAATTTAAAGCCCGAAGATAGACACAAAAAGCTGGAGCAACTCTGAGGGTCAGACAGCATCTCTGTAGAAAAGGAATAGGTGACGTTTCGGGTCGAGGCTTCCCAGATATGTCCATTACAAAGGGCGAGTGGAATTTAAGAAAGTAGCTGAAACAGATCGCTGGCTGGCGAGCCCCCTCTCTCCCGGGACCACTGGGGAGGTTTGAACCACCCAACGCCAGTGGCCTGTGGGTTCCCGCTGTCTGGGGCAGCCATACGGAAAATAAAAGGCAACAACATTAGTCCCTAAGCTACTCCAGACTGCACACAATTTACAGCAGAGCTGGAGATTCTGCAGCAAATATATTATCTTGGTTCAACAGGCGGATGTGCTCAAGGCCCTATGAATAATGTAGTACTGACATCATGGGTCACTCGCCCACGTTTGCGCTTCAATGATGAGGCACTCACTGCCGCCTTTAAATCAGACCCTTGAATGTAGGAGACCGAGGCGCGCATCAAGCTGCCTGCTGCCGCCGCCCCGAGATAGACACAAAATGCTGGAGTAACTCAGCGGGTCAGGCAGTATCTCTGGAGAGAAGGAATGGGTGACGTTTCGGGTCGAGCCTGACGAAGGGTCACCTTTTCTCCAGAGATGCTGCCTGCCCCGCTGTGTTACTCCAGATTTTTTTGAGTGTCTATCTTCGGTTTAAACCAGCATCCGCAGTTCCTTCCTACAATCGAGTCACTCCGGATATCGTCTGCGATTTACGCGGGGTCAAAACACTGTGGAAAGGCGAGTGTCTCCGTGTCCGCTGAAACCAAAGCGGAGAGGAGGAGCGAGGGCCCAGCTGAAGCAAAGGATGAGACCCAATGTGTGACCTTTGTAAATGCTCTGACACAGGAGGGAGAAAGAGCGAGATGGCTGCTCACAGCCGCTCTGTAATCTCACTGGCTGACGACTGTTGCGTTTCCACTATGTATTAGGTTAATTTACCGGCTGCTGTTATTCATATGTTATTCATTTACCGTTACTTTTTAGTTTTCCTTGCAAAATGATTTCCAACATAGTTATGACAGCGCATGACTAAACCCAGCCGACCCCCTCCCCTCCCCCTTCCTTGACGTTTTTTATTAGCAGAAATCAAGTTAACACTAAATTTGAAACACAAGATTGAAATCACTAAATATCTATTCATTTTTTGAAAAATCGATCTCTGCTGATTTTAAGGTTTGTCTCTCAGGAGCTGATTTGTTCCTTCCCCGATCATCAGTCAAATTAACCTCGTTAATATCAAGACCTCGTTTGATTTCAATGATTAGTTTCAAAACGAACAGCAGTCAAACGGCGGAGTAAAACCAGTTTTAGATGCTGCGGTATTGTATAATTAGTTCCACACCTGTAGGATTCACTTTTATTTTAGTCTATCGTTTGACAAAAAATACATCCTTAATATATTTGTTGCTATTATTTTGTAACAGGACAGTCAACGGATAGGTAAAGGTCACTAAGCTGGAATAAAACAGCTCCCCTCGCCCTGTTTAAACGTCCCATTCTATTTAATGAGACACTTTAACTTCAAAATACGCCGCATGTGCCTTTTTATTTCCTGAACCCCTTTATGCGTCTCTCCTCTGGACTCCGCTGTGAGATAATCGGGGGATTATATCCCAGTGTAAGTAGTCGAGGTTGATCCACGCTTGATCACAATAGCACAATGTCACAATTTCAATATGTTGCAATGCGCGGCCCATTGCTAACAATACGCGTTCGGGAGGGGGTGGGGAGTTAACGCGGGTTTAAAGTGGATTTCTAGATTGTTGCCACGGGTCAAAGGCAGACGAGTATAAAACCCTGTTCAAATCCTTTGCGCCTTTTCCGCCGACCCCGATCGACACAATTCAAAGGAATGTTTTCTCCTTCTAGTGGGAACAGCGGCTGGATAATCTGAGATTTACAGCTCACAATATCTTGGAAACGACGACCAGCCTAAACACCACTGCGCGTTTAATGCGTTTAAAATAAATGAGTAAAAGTTCGCAACCTGGTTTACATAAGGATGACTAAACTTCTCCCATTCTTGTTCCGCAAAACTAATATTTGAACAGCTTGCGAATCATATTTAAAAATCGGTTAAAACAACGAGCCGTTATCTCGTTTGACTTCACCCACATTTTTGTGTTCCAGTTTGATAAATCAGACGGAGGAGTGGATTCAAGAAGTAGGTCATAAAGACAGACCGTGATCCCCGCTATCAAACATTTATGAGAATAACCACATTATTAAAATGGCAAAATAATACGCGAAATTTAGTTTGAATTCTGGCCGTTATTTGTTTTAACAAGATGAACGGAGACATAATATGACATAGGCGTTGGAATAAAAATCTAAAGCACCAAGGACCAAAAATAAGAAAGGTGTTGCAGGGCAGAGCGATAAAAGTAGTAACCCTATGCGGTACTGGTCCAGAAGGCTTTGTATCAGTTGAGTTCAGCTTCACAGGGCAGTTGGTAAATAGAGGCAGGGCCCAGGGTATCAGTGAAGGAAGGCGACTTTCCGGAGAGGTTCATTGAGAGACTCACCATCAGCACCCATTTACACTAATCCTAGACTAATCTTCAAGGTAGACACAAGATGCTGGAGTAACTCAGCAGGTCAGGCTGCATTTCTGGAGAAAAAAAGATATAGGTGACATTTAGGGTCGGGACCCGACTTCAGACATGCTGCCTGCAAACTCCACATGCACAGCACAACAGGGGCTAGGATCGTGTCCGGATTGCTCGAGATACAAGGTGGCATCACAATCACTAGTTTGATTCACAAAATTATACTGTGCCTCAGCACAGCACCAGTGTATGGTTAGAACTAGTTTATACAGTAGGGGGGGGGCTCATTGAAACATACAGAATAGTGAAAGGCTTGGATAGAGTGGATGTGGTGAGGATGTTACCACCAGTGGGAGAGTCTAGGCCTGGAGGTCATAGCATCAGGATTAAAGGCCGTTATTTTTGGAAGGAGATGAGGAGAACTTTCTTTAGTCAGAGGGTGGTGAACCTGTGGAATTCTTTGCTACAGAAGGCTGTGAAAGCCAAGTCAGTTGATATTTCTAAGGCAGAAGTGGATGGATTCTTGATTAGTACGGGTGTCAGAGGTGATGGGGAGAAGGCAGGGGAATGGGTTTAGGAGAGATAGATCAGCCATGAATGAATGGCGCAGTAGACTTGATGGGCCAAATGGTCTAATTCAGCTCCTATCACTTATGACCTTATACACCTTGGATTGACCCTTTTCTTTCTATAGAAATTTTGTACCTCATCTTGAAGTAAATGTCTAGACAGCAGAAATTCTCCAGTTTCCACTCTCGCTAACTTCAAAAAGTTCAGAATGATGGAGACTCGCGTGACATTCAGGAGTCAGTGTATGACTGAAATCCTGAGCAGCAGGTACACCTCTGAAACCAGGAGCCAGGCAACAAATGCATCCTTACATTTATTCAAGATCTGGAAAAAAAAAATCAATGTCATATGTGTTATTTCAATTTGGGACTGCTTTGCAAATCCAAAAATGGATAACAGCATAAACTCACCAAGTAGTTCACAACCTCCCTCCAGGTTTTTGCAATAGCTTTTTAATTTGCAGCATTATAAATGCCCAAAAATTGCCTCAGAGAACTTCGGTAGTTCCCCCAATCTGCCATATCACTGAACCTTGAATCATTAGATAGTCCAGACATTAGACATATCAGATGCATCCCATTTACAAGTGCATAGAGGAGAGAGGGTACAAAGACTGATAGAGAGTTGTTGGATGGGGGAGAAAAAGGGTCTCAACCCGAAATGTCACCTACTCCTTTTCTCCAGAGATCCTACCTGACCTACTGAGTTACTCCAGCGTTTTGTTTCTATCTTCGGTAAAAACAAAATACAATTTATTTGTTGGGGGAGGGGGGGGGGGGGGGGGGGGGGGAGGGGGGGTGGGGGTATGTGAATATGGCTTAAATATAGGGGGGCCTGGAGTCAAACAGAAAGTGAAACGCATAAAACAGGATCAAAAATGAAAACATTAGAGTCATTATTTACCATGAAACTTTCAACAGGACTTTTCTTTGTAACTTTCACATGCAAGATTATGTTTGTGACCATCACATTTTAAATTTAGTTATTTTCATAGTTCTCTTCAAAGTTGGCACTTGTCTATATATAAAGTTTGGCATTGGATGAACAGGAAAATGAGACACTTACAGTGGAAAAATGTGATCCTGATGTGGAAACACAATCAAAATTGATGATGTGCATTAAATTGCCTTTTGCCATGGGGGTGGAGTGTGACCGAGGACAGTTTCTCATGTGGTAAACTGCATCATTACACCAACATCTAATGCGAGGAGAAAGAAGTGTTTCTCACATTTCTGTGGAAAGGCTGGAGGGTGAACTCAATATTCAGCACACTGTTGCTTTTAACCTCAGCCTGGACCAGGCTAGCGAATGCATTTGGTACAATTACTGTTGGAGACTTCACTGAAAAGTGTGGCTTCTATTTTTGAGATGCTGTCGTTACAGTATTAACCATTTGGACAAGTGACATTCACGAGTTCCCTTAATATGGTTGTGCAGATTTCCATATAATGAGCAGTGAGCTCAATGTTCACTGTTTATAGAAACAAAATCGAAATTATTAATAACGCTACTAAAAATGCAGCCATTTAATGCTTGCCTTTTACGATTTAAAAGATGTGCTAATCTCGATTGCAATTGAATAATAAAGGATGAGTTGACATGCTGTAACCTATACCATGCAGTGATGACTGACTTTAACTTCAGAGGAAAGAAGTCAAATTCTAAATTAAATAAAATCTAAAATATTTACTGTACTACTGAAGCAATTTAAAATGTTCATATTTATTTTTTCTATTTGGTGATAGCTGTACATAGATTTTCTTGTAATGAAATAATGAATGGCAGCTTTGTATCAAGGTTGAATTAAGGCCATTGGCTTCCAACCCGCATTGAGTTGATCTCCTCATTGCAGACAACACTAGAATTTTCACGCTTTTAATTCAATTGTCATTTTCCGCAATCATCTGGTCACTCGATTATGCACCGTCAGAGATCTCTTTGCCTGTCCAAAAGGGAATATATAATTCTCTTTGAATAAAGCATGTACTATCATATCCCCCAAAAGTGATTTGTTGATTTAAGAAGTATTTTTCTTCTAAAAAAAAGTTACTTTAAATACTCTCTATTTACCAGAATGATCCCAGGAATGAGTAGGTTGACATATAATGAGCGTTTGACGGTACTGGGCCTATATTCGCTGGCGTTTAGAAGAATGAGGGGGGACCTCATTGAAACGTACAGTATAGTGAAAGGCTTGGACGGAGTGGATGTGGAGAGGATGTTTCCTCTTGTGGGAGAGTTTAGGGCTAGAGGTCATAGCCTCAGAATTAAGGGATGTTCTTTTAGGAAGGAGATGAGGAGGAATTTCTTTAGTCAGAGGGTGGTGAATCTGTGGAATGCTTTGCCACAGAAGGGTGTGGAGGCAGTCAGTGGATATATTAAAGGTAGAGATAGATAGATCCTTGATTAGTACGGGTGTCAGAGGTTATGAGAGAAGACGAGATAGGGTTAGGAGGGATAATTCAGCCATGATTGAATGGCGGAGTAGACTTGATGGGCCGAATGTCCTAATTCTACTATCACATGATTTCTATACTCCGATCCCTATTGTGACCATGTCTAAAGATAACCTTTTCTCTAAAATTAGACATTTACAATTCCTTTGCTTCGGTTTACTTACAAAATGACAGAAGTGCACGGATAGTGGCCCAGACATTCCCCTGATTGAGACAATGGCTGTATATTCCACTGGGAAACTGAATCCTTCACAGCAAGCTCAGAGTTGCAACTTGAGATCTCCGCTTGAACGGAACATAAGTCCACTTTGTGATGAAGAAAAATCCATAAGTGCCAATAGTCACAATGATAATGTATTGGAACCAGTTTTACTTATTGCATTGAAAAACCTAGATTATTATTCGTGACGCTGCCAAGACTAATTTATAGTCATCATTTTCAAGTGCTCTTCATGTGGTGGCAATGAGTCACCTTCTCAAGCAATAGGTCCATCGAGTGAAGGTACATCCACAATACTGATAATTGATAAGGGAGTTTAAGATCGTGACCTTGGCTACAAAGGATTGCTATGTGACTTAGAGCCATAGAATCATACAGGATGGAAACAGGCCATTCAGCCCAACTTGTCCATGCCGACCAAGATGCTCTATCTATATTGGTCCCACCTGCCCACATTTGACCCATATCCCTCTAAACCATTCCTATCCATGTACCTGCCCAAATATCTTTAAAATGTTGTTATGGTACCTGCCTCAACTACCTCCTCTGGCAGCTCATTCCATATGCCCACCACCCTCTGTGTGAAAAAGTTACACCTCAGGTTCCTATTAAATCTTTCCCCTCTCACCTTAAACCGATGTCCTCTGGTTCTTGGTTCCTCCTCTTTGGGTAAAAGACTTGAAGAACTTTCATGTTGTGCTATTCCATGCATCTGCTCAAGGTGGCATTAGCTTGGGAGGTACTGAATATGTAGTTTGAAGAGATACTGTAATGAAGATGGTGCATATGGCAGAGGGGGTATATATCAGATGGCAAAACTGGCCTGGTCAATCAAATATTCAATTAAGTTCAGTGATACAGTGTAGAAACAGGCCCTTCAGTTATCTGAGTCAGCACTGACCAGTAATCACCCGTACACTAGTTCTATCCTGCACATGAGAGATTATTTTTTACAGAAGCCAATGAACTTACAAACTTGTGCGTCTTTGGAGTGTGGGGGGAAACCGGCGCACACAGTTTAACCCCATGGGGTCACAGGTAGAACATACAAACTCCGCACAGACAGCACCTATGGTTAGGATCAAACCTGGGTCTCAGGTGCTGTAATGACCCTGTCCCACTTAAGAAACCTGAACGGAAACCTCAGGAGACTTTGCGCCACACCCAAGGTTTCCGTGCGGTTCCCGGGGGTTGCAAGAGGTTGCAGGTAGTGGAAGCAGGTAGGGAGACTGACAAAAACCTTCGGGACCCGCACGGAAACCTTGGGTGGGGCGCAAAGTCTCCAGAGGTTTACGTTCAGGTTTCCAAAGTGGGACAGGGGCATAAGGCAACAGCTTTACCACTGTCTCACCGTGGCACCCTAATGGATCACTATGTACTGAAATGAATCAAGCTTTTGGGTGTTGAAGCTAAATTTATCCAAGCAAGTTATGAGCATTTGAACTTGTTCCTGAATTTTACCTTGTAAATAGTGGCCTGGTTTTGGGAGGCTAAGAGTCAAATGCCACAAACCACCTAAGCTCAGGACTTTAGCAGGCAGCGTTTATGTGGTTGGCCCAGTTAACACAAAGTGCTGCTGGTCAGACAACATCCTTTGCAAACCACCGTCTGCAGTTACTTGTGTCAACCCAATGATTAATCTTGCTGCACTGCAACATTATGATGTTGGCGGAGTGAGAGCAACTGAAATGTCTTACCTATAAGGTCATATCACCACAATGCTGATTTAATCCATTTGTACTAATTGGATTGCCCACATTCTTACCATATGCTCCTGGGCTACAAAGGCTTATATTCATCTCTGAACCTCATCTAAAGTAATACTTTTGTATAACATGGTGAGGGGAGATTAAACACCCTTGCTGGATGTGGTCACTACCTGGAATTTAAGAAACGAGAAACATTTAGACTTTTGGAGACACAGCATGGAAACAGACCCTGTGGCCCACTGAGTCCATGGCGACCACGATCACCCCGCAGACTAACACTATCCTCCACACTAGGGACTATTTTACCGAAGCCAATTAACCTACAAACCTGTACGTCTTTGGAGAGTGGGAGCACCCGGAGAAAACCCACGCAGTCACGGGGAGAACGTACAAACTCCGTACAGACAGCACCGATAGTCAGGATCGAACCTGGGTCTCTGGCGTTGTAAGGCAGCAATCCTTAGTGCAAAGCTGAATATTATTAATATCTTTATAATGCGAGCATGAACTAAAACATAATTTGTGTTGGTACTCAAACCTCAGTGGATGTTCACACTTCTGACTGTTTGTGGAGGGAAGGTTTGTTAAAGAGGTAGTTAGGCTCAGGAAACTGTCAACTGGAACTCCTGAAGCAATGCTACATATTTCAAAGGAAAAGCAAACTAACATCACTGCAGAAAATTATTGGGAATGACAGAAAATAATATTTGAAGTATTTTGTCAAAATAAAAGCTGTTTCGAATGGAGTGTGAGGACATTTATTACATCAATCAACACTATTATGCATTATCAATACTATTATGCACACAGCCACTAGAATTTCAATAATTCCTCAACTTTTTTGACACAATCATATTAATCAATAATAAAATTTTATTAAAATGGACAAAGTGACTACTTTTTAACAGATAAAATCTACTTATATTTGTTTGGATAATTATCAAGTGATTCTTACTGGTAGAAATGTTTAAAGAAAAGTAAACTGTGTCCACCTTTAAATTTTAGACAATGTAGTAGAAATTCAGCATCTTATGTACACCGGTAGATATGCAACGAAGTTTATATATTTTTGAGTGAATCTCGAATTATTGTATTGGTAATAATAAAACCAAAACATAACCGATTGGATTGAAATCAAAATTTTTAATGAATTCCCTTTCCATGACAATTCACATAACAAAGGTATGCTGAACTTTCACCTTAAAAACATTTGATATTTTTAAATGCAACCTCCTTTTAAAATCTATGGTTTCACAGACTAAGAAACGGAAAATGACTCTAAAATGAGTTATTTGAAAATGCAAACTTGCAAAATCAAAGTCTTTGTAAATGTGTCATGACAACAATATGTGTAAGTGTTTGAGTGCAAATGTCCACATCATTTTTCTTTCCAGTTATTCACCTTTTCCTAAATCAGTTTGTGGTGATGTGTCACACCAGAAAAAAGATGCAATTTCTTAATGCTTACACGGCTATTCACATTTTCTCATGATTGCACAGAGATGGCAATAGTAAATTTAGTGCATAAAGCCAAAACAGTCAGCTTCATACTTCAATTACCTGTTTTATAATAGATTCTATAAACTTTTAAAATTAAAAGATTGTGTCCATCAATCAAATACGGTAACACACAAATGTTGTTTAAACTTTTTGGAAATTATAGGTTATTTTTTTATACCTTAGAGCTACACCTTTATTCGAGGTCAAGGAGATGGGTTCAGCAGGATGTTTCCATGAAGCTTCTGCTGAAAAGGGTATAATCTAGATTCTGCTTTTGTCGTTGGATGCATGATATCACAACAATGTTTAAAAATAATAATTATAAACGCTCTGCCTTTATTTGTTTGGATAGTGGTGGAATGTGTTAAAAAAAAATCCACCTTTAAATACTACATAGGAAAAGTAGAGATTCTGAATCATAAAATTAATTAAGCAGCATTGATGTATTATGTACACCAGTAGACATCTTTAAATGGAAAGTGAATAAAGATAAAATTGCCCTTTCTGTACAACATGCCAGTAAAATCATACAATTCATTCTATAACACACTGTCACGTAGAGAATAAACTGTGACAGTGTTTGGATGTGATATGTGTAAAAGGAACAAAGTGCACATTAAAGTATTTCTTCTGTTCAAGCAGCACCGGATGTTGAGCCAACCTATTGAGCAGAACCATTCAAGAGAGGTGTTTGCACCATCCTCAGGAAGCTTCCTCACACCTTCTGATGAATGACAAGTCTCATTATAATATTCACAGGCAAGTACCAATAACTATTATACGACAGTGAACTAAGCTTAAAATTCACTGCATGATTAAAAACATCATCACCCGGGAGAGATGGTTCATACAGTCGGCACTGCATACTATTTCATGTATTTATCCTTTTAAAAAACAAGAATGATTTGAACAACTGGAAGAACACAATATCAATGAGTTGGGAAAGCAACAAACTAGTCCATCAAAAATAGATGCATTGGATGCAAGTAGTTGCACAGTAGAATGTGTATTTCATATGCGGCGAAGAGACTGAAGATTTAATTGATTACCGGAATTAGGCTTACCTACCACCTAGGACAGCATGCTCCTGGGGAAACCTGAAATAGTTCCCATCTCCAGACTATTTCAAAGATGGTGCTGGATGAATTGCTGGAGCCAGAATTTTGAACTTTGAATTTTTAAAAGCATCTTTTCATCTGTTTTGGAAAATCCACTTAACTTGCAAACTAAACTTTCCAACAGCTTTATTTTCTCCAGCTTCCACGCTGTAGGCAGCAGTGAAAACAGATTAGGGATGGAGGCAAGAGGGAAAGAAATGCAAAAAGTCAGACAGAGGTGCATTATAAATTGAAATATTTCTGTTTGTAAATAACTTAAATCGGTGCCAGAAAACATAACCAAGGGATTGGTTTCAAAATCCACACTGTACTGATATTCCTACAGGTATTATGGCTTTATCAAGGATATATTGGGATATTTTCTGGGAAATATATAGATATGAAAACACAATACTGCAACATCTAAAAATCTCAGTTCAACTGCCTAATATATCAGAAAGCACACACAAATACAGTACGACTTACTTCACCCGATGAGTGACAAAATATGTAAAACTAGTCATTCTTTCTTAATTGGAACAGAAAAAAATGGATAAAGTTCAGACATTTGAACAGTATACATACAAGATCTGAGCATTATTTTAAATTTATGCAGAAAGTATTTCAAGTTAAACATGGCATTACATTATAACATTTTGTCTGATTACATTTTCTCTGGTACAAGTGGTTTCCTGGATTATAGTTTATGATGCAGAACCATTTTCATCAATGATGCCCTTTGATTAAGAAACTCATAGTTTGTTCTATCTTATAGTAAGATTAAGTATGGATGTTCATGATTAATGATTTTAATTTCAGCTGTGATGCTTCACTAATCTCCTTCCTATGCCCAGAAGGGAAACCTCAGTCTTTTGGGGGAAACTCAGAAGTGAAATGCCCCAAGACCAGTGCTTTCAATGAAATAGTGCAGCCTTTATACAACACAAAAAATTCTGAGGTAACCCATTTCTACAAAATTTGAGCATATTAAGTTGACATTAAAAGTTAAGATGAGGATTAAATGTTTTGTGTTCCTAACCTTTCCTGGGTGATGTCAAGCAACTTTTTGCTTAAGCATAAATATGAAATGGCTTTCGAGCAGGATAACAGCACCATACATCATTACAAAATTACCATACTAAATTTTCCTGTTATTTTTGTCCAAATCTTTGATTTTTAAAATATAAACTGCCCCGGTGTTACATGAAACTATTGTCATTATTTTCTGATACATTAATAAAAACTAGAAATAATCCAATGAGCAGCTAAGCACGTTGGAGTAAAGTAATTGTGACAACAAAAATACTTTAGGTTTTTATTGCTTTTGAAGGTCCCTAAGTTAAACCCCATTAATTAAACAAAGTTCAAGTATTGCTGAATAATATTGCATTATCAAAGTGGTATCTTCATCAAAGGGATTCGCGCATCTATATTTAGTCGGTGACACGCTAGAATGGAAAAGTCAGAAGAGGGCAGGTTTGTTCACTGAACAGAAGACATCTTCTGCTTCAAAATAATTCCACAAAAACTTCTAAAACGACTAGAAAGAAACTGAGCAGTTTACATTGAATGAAAGAACCTCTTCAGATTGATTGGTAATATATCAGGATTAGAATTTCTCTAATTCCATAAATTAAGTTATTTGTGAGGTCAAAAACACCTGGGCATAAATCAAGTAACCAAGTCATAATTTAGACAGGAAGACCATTCACATTGAAAAAGTGAATCTTTAACTTGACACTATTTAACTTTAGAAACTGAGGATTTCTATTAGCAAATCAAGGAGGAAACTTGTGAGAATCTTCACCTTCAGATGGAGAACATGCAAACTAGGAAATATCTTCAAAACTGGGTGCACATCTTTAATTTTGCTTTACATTATAAAGTTACAGAATTTTAAAGAAACATTTGTAAAAACGCTGCAAAGTAGGTTCCTATTGAGAAATATTCTTTAAAAATAGTTGTTGACCAAGTAAACAGATAAAACAGAGTTGGGCTTACAACTAATTATTTACAAATGATGTGCGATAGAAGGTACAATCTTAGCTGTAACTTGGTAAGTAAGGGGGTCACGTGAAGCATGAATTACTATAACACTGCAAGACTGCATCTCAGATTCATGCACCAAATGCCAAGTAATGATCATCGGAGGCTCCCGCTGGTTTCTTTAAAACAAGCACAATAATTGACAAAAGCCAACAGCAAGATGAAACATTTGAATCATAACTTACAAACGCTGCTTTTCTTATATTCCGCTTTCAAATATTTCTCCATATTTACATATATAATAAAAATAAAGCATCGTACAAAGCATCTGACAACCAAAGAGCACACATTCACTTGACCGGTACACAAAGTATAAGTGCAATAGGAAACTACTGCCATATAATTAGAGATGAACGCCAAAGGAACATCCCTTCAGAACATTAACGTTGTCATTGCAAAACAAAACATTAGTAGACATCGACTGAATTTGGAAAATCAAATTAAATCCTTACATATCTTCTGTTTAGAGTATTCAAACAAAACATAATCTGAGTTATAAATAGTCCAGGTAACCCATATGTCAATTGCTGATTGAAGCATACAGGAAGACAAAGATTTTCAGGAGTATGATATAAAATGAAATGAGCTGCACACGCACATATAGACATAATTTTAATGGAGTTACTATTCTATTTGTCATCATTTTTAAGATACAAGAAGTGACAGGTAATCCTTATTCAAAAAGCTACCAAATTAGGCATCTAAACATACAGTGATTTGCCTGTGTTCTCTTGCTGTTTAGCGGCTTAATGAAAACAAACATCAGTTCTTAGGTCCTGTAATTCAGTGCTTCAGAACTGCGTGGTGAAGGTTATTTGGGTGGCGAAGACCCTTAACAACCTGATGGATGTTTATTCAAAATTTTCAGAATTAGGCCATTAAACAATGATTTCCATAATGCAGCACCTTTGGAAGTATTATATTGTCTGCAGCCATATTACTTTCTGAAAAGACAACTAAATATCAGGCAAGCAAACAAGGCAAAAACTGCACAAAAAGATTGGAACAAGAAAATGTAACTCTTTTGTTGCACTTTAAAAAAAAAAAATATTTGTATAGTTTTTGCTTGGATATGATTGACAGGAGGCACTCAGTTAAGAGTTTCAGGTTAAAGGTTTGTTAGAATTGCAAATAAACCTTTGTCCAGTAATACGCCATACTCTAAATAAGCTACCGATGGTATGCTTTAATCTCCAAATTAGCTCAGGTTCTTGTTTTGTATCATCCTCCTGGTGTATTTTGTGCTTATAATTTGTAAAGAGCAAATAGTTTAAAGTCAACATATAAACTTAGGTATAAATCTGAACTTTATTCTTTCTTTGATGTTGGTGTTACAAGAAACAATATAAAATGAATTGAGAAAGGCTTTTTGCTTTGTTTGTACACGGACACTTAAATTCAATGCAAATAGTCAAATACAGTGAGACCAAGTGATGTGTGCATGCAAGTGACCAGTCCACTGCTTCACTTAATGTTCCAGTCCTCAGCAGCAGAGCTTCTCTTAACTTCCAATTCACTTTCCTGTACTTGGTTATTGTAGTAGTCACATTTTAGGAAATGAATAAAAAGGAATGCAAGAAAGGAGGCAGATAATGGATAGAGGGCAGGTAGGTAATACTTAGCCAAAAGAGGTGCTATGGTAAACATCCTTATATGCACATATTGCACAGCACAAATTTAATACCAGGAAATGACATCTGTCTTTTAATATCCTGTTAAGCTTCCTAGTAACAATTACGTACAAGTCTACCATTGAGGAATGAACTCCCTTTCCCAAAAGTGGTATAATATCAATTAGAAACACTGAAGGGCCAAGATTTTTATATATTTTGGAGTGTTTGGTATTGATATATCCGAGCGCCACAACCATACAGGTATGCTGAATCTATTTTCAGTCTCTTTGAGTTGCCCTAATTATACCAGATTGTGTTGGACTCTATGAGTATGCTTGTTATCACATAGTCTTTTCATGTAGCCAGCAATGACTGTACATGGCAAGTGATACGATAATGTGATACGTTAATATTATTATAGCATGGGCATGACATTAATCCCATGAGAGGCAGAGAGACTGACATGTCACTCTTCTAACACAACAACTTAATATTATTGGCATCTTATCTGGGGAATCCAATGACAACCGAGGTTGTGGAAACTTCTCTGGTTCAATTTGATATCAAAGAAAGAAAGCAGGTTCAAATCATATCTAAAATGAATGTCATTCTCAGCACTGTAAAATGGTAGAAAAATGAAGAGGTGGAAAAGCAAGTCTCAGCTTGCAACTTGTCACTGCAAAATTCCTCAGTTTAAATGGTTATTAGGTGAACTGGCAGAACAGCAAGATTCCCCAGAGACTCCGTTTTGTGTGGTGTGTGGCAGTGTTGGGGGCAGGTGATCTGCTGGTCCAGTTCCCACATCAGTGCTTTGACTTCCATCAGAAATAACCTGGAAAATGGCATAAAATCAGGAATTAGTTTGTTGGTTCAATTTTAAAGAATGTAACGAGGCTAGAATCTCTATTCTAGGGCAAAATCAGAAATGTTCATCTAAAATGTAGTTGGAATTGTCCTTGACTTGCTCTTTTCATACCTATCATTCCTGTTCTTTGTACTTCCTCATACCTTCAGTTTCCCTCTCCCCTGACTCTCAGCGGAAGAAAGGTTCTGACCCAAAACATCACCCATTCCTTTTCTCTAGAGATGCTGCCTGACCCGCTGAGTTACTCCAGCATTTTTGTCTATCTAGAATTGCACTGGATGGATTAGAGTCAGTAAAACTAATTTACACATATCAAATCTTCTCCTGCTCCTATAAAGAATAGTTTCTGTGCATACTTACCCCTTGATAGATTTAACAGTGTAACCTGGAGCAACTTCGTTAATACAAATGAAAAATAATTATCACTAAAGCCAAACATTTTCAATAATAATGCCCTGTCCTGCCTTTGGGATGAATGCAGTTTACAAATGATTGAAAATGAGCAAAAAGTATACTGACTCAATGAATAGTCGTACCAATGCACGCAGGTCAGTTGCTTAATAAATTAAATATTTTTAGATCTAAAAACTCTGCCACATTTTGATGCATTTAAAAAAAAGAACAGTTTGCAGAACTTGTGTAAAGAGTGGAGTGGTCTAATTATGCCCTAAATGCTTTGCCAGCCTTATGAATGGACTTTATTTTGGTGAACTGTATCTTGAAACAGCGTAAATCTGTGAAATCGAGTGATTTTGAAAAACTCAGTTTCTTTTAAAATCCTCTGATTTTTTCGCTCCAGTTCAACTGGATTGTGCTGGTATTCCAAGTAGAAACCTGACTCCTGGTTCATCGTATAACAAAATGCAGGGGCAAAACTAAC
The DNA here is from genome assembly GCF_010909765.2 of Amblyraja radiata. Taxonomy (NCBI): domain Eukaryota; kingdom Metazoa; phylum Chordata; class Chondrichthyes; order Rajiformes; family Rajidae; genus Amblyraja; species Amblyraja radiata. The sequence goes on from NC_045963.1 coordinate 69,439,557, forward strand.
ACAGACATCTGTGTCTTTGAGACTGTTACTCTTAGAAATGAGTGAGATTAATATTATCAAACACACATATCTAGGTTTATGTGAAGTAGCGGAGGAAAACATTTTTTTTTGATCAGTTTTTCTGTGAACTGCTAAATGCCCAAGCGCAGACCGCAGGGTCAGCAAAAATGTGGTATCTTGGTCGGCATGGGCAAGTTGGGCCTATTTCTGTGTTGTATGACTTTGTGGCTTAAAAAGGGACGTACCCAATGGATTGGATCAAATGGATTTTATACCATTTTTGTTCAGGTAATATAAAACTTTGATGAACATTTTGTTCATGGCAGTTAAAGAATATCAGTATTAACTCTAATCTGAATAATGTGGTAGATTTTGGGCCAAATAAGCTATACATCTTAATGGTAGCAAGGATTTCACAGATTATTAAATGAGAAATGAAATCCATTGTATTTATTGGGATATTCTACATCAATGTATTTGTAATAAGCCAAATAAACAAATATTTTGGAGCTGTTCCAAATGCTTTTATGGTGTCGCTATTTAGATTAAAATAATTATTTCAAATATTTCCAAAAAAAGGAGATTCTAAATTAGTATGGACTAACATTGTATTTTAAATACTAGAATCTAAAGATCAAACTGGCCCCTTATATTTAAGCACAATATCTGTGTCATTGAATGCTGTAAGATTAAATAAATTATATCATAGAAACACTGAAAAATAGGTGGAGTAGGCCATTTGGCCATTCGAGCCAGCACTGCCATTCAATATGATCATGGCTGATCATCTAAAATCAGTACCCATTTTCCTGCTTTTTCCCCCATAACCCTTGATTCCTTTAACCCTAAGAGTTAAATCTAACTCACTCTTGAAAGCATCCAGTGAATTAGCCTCTACTGCCTTCCGTGGCAGAGAATTCCACAGATTCTCATCCTGTCTCATCCTGAATACAACCAAGACCAAAGAGATGGTTGTTAACTTCGGCAGGTCCAAGCTCCCCCTTCAGGCGGTCAACACCGGACATTGAGGTGGTGTAGACATATAAATATCTGGGAGTACACCTTGATAACAAACTGGACTGGTCTGTCAACACCGATGCCCTCGACAAAAAAGAACAGAGCAGACTCTATTTCCTCAGAAGGCTCAGATCCTTCAATGTGCGCGATGATATGCTGTACATGTTTTACAATACTGTGGTTGCAAGTGTCATTTTTTACGCTGTTGTCTGCTGGGGTAACAACATCAGTGCTAAAAACAGCAAGATGTTAGACAAGCTGGTAAAACGAGCTAGCTCAGTGCTGGGGGGGAGAGTGGACTCTGTGGTGGATGTGCTTCAGAGGCGTATGAGGTGCAAGTTGCAGTTCATCCTCGACAACTCCGGGCACCCCCTCCATGTAATTCTGGAGGGTCAAAAGAGCACTCAGAACAACAACCGGCTCCTCTCCCAGCGCTGTAGAACGGAGCAGTTCAGGAGATCTTTCACCCCTGCAGCCATTAGATTTTATAAGCTGTATGGGGATGCTTTTGCATTTTTAATAGTTAATTAGTGGGTCATTTTAAGTATTTATTGCTTTCAGGTATTGTCCATATTGTATTTTATGTCTTTTTTTGTCTGCTTTCGTTCTGAATGTGTGGGTTTGTTGGTTGTTGGCTTCTGGACATCTGAATTTCCCTGAGGGGATCAATAAAGTATTTATTATTTTTATTATTATTATTAGATTCACAACTCTCTGGGTGAAGAAGTTTTTCCTCATCTCAGTCCTAAATGGCCTACCCCTTATACTTAAAACTGTGACCCTGGGCTCTGTTAATATTGAACAAATTAAAGACACAATAAAATGGAGGATCCCTGCATTCGTCAGAATTGCTTAACCTTTGTCAGTGGAAATTTACAGGCTGTGGATGGCGCCGATCAGTCTGAGCATCAGATTGATATGTAAGGGTGAAAAATCCAGGTGTTCTCATTTCCCCTTAATTGATAAAATGTATTAAAACTCTGCAAACAAACTTAATTGCATTAATGTGATTGAATTACTGCAACAACATTGTAAATATTGTTGCGAGACAGTTACCCTGTTGTTTGTTGATTGGCTAAAGTGTTCCAGGGTAAATGTTGCATTATTCTGTTAAGTTAGCTTCCTTCCAGATGCTTCTCCTGCAGAAATGTATGGGATATTCTGTTATTGGTTTGGGGAACTGTCAATAATGTACTGATGTAATTAATATGTTTGATTGGATTGTAAAGAGACAACCCCTATGTAGTTCGGCCCCTCAAGGTTCGTAGATTTATAAAAGGTGTATCCATCTAAGATCAAAGTCGAACTTCTGGAAGTGCGCTTGGGACTGCATGACCTTTTGGAGTATTTCTGCTTGCACGAGGCTGAAGGGCTTTGCCAGGCAGATGCAAGGATCGAACCCGCAGTGGTTTAGGTATCGTATAGGGGAATTTGTTGTTCAATCGAAAAATAAAGATTAGTTGTTCCAGTGCTTGACTCAGTGGTTTTTGACTGAACTAGACTGAGGGAGGGGGTAAGCTTGAGAAGAGTGTATTTACAGCTCTGCCACCCCCCCCCCCAAATTAGTCATGCATCACAGTTTGATACTACACACAAACAGCAAAAAGGTTCACAAGCTAAACAGGCCTAAACAGGCCAATAGTTTGCAGAAACACCAAGAGACACAGTGATGAAATGAGTAGGAAGGAACTCGTCTTAAGAAGCGCCTCGACCCGAAACGTCACCCAATCCTTCTCTCCAGAGATGCTGCCTGTCCCCATTGAGTTACTCCAGCATTTTGTGTCTATCTTATAACCATATAACCATATAACAATTACAGCACGGAAACAGGCCATCTCGGCCCTACAAGTCCGTGCCGAACAATTATTTTCCCTTAGTCCCACCTGCCTGCACTCATACCATAACTCTCCATTCCCTTCTCATCCATATGCCTATCCAATTTATTTTCACCATCTTCAGTGGTGAAATTCAGCAGTTTACAGATAATAATCATACCCCAATGTTGTATTGCATTTTTAGTCCTTCCAAATAACAGTCATTTGAAATATTTCTGCTTCATTCAATTCTGTCTGTCAGCTGCCTCCATTTGAATATATTCTTTCAGATCATTGTGTAATCAATCGAATCTTTCAACTATCGTGAATTCAACATTTGTGGTTCATGTTGAGTCCGAGTGTAAATTATATTGTAATAATAATGTTGTTTTAGCATCCCTAACATTCTTTCATAATTGGGTAATAGTTTGTTTCATTCCATTAGTAGTCTTAAAATACACATATTGCCCTTTGGCTGGTAAATGGGTCACGCATTGCAATAATCTGGACTTGGGGTTGGGCGAGAGGAAAGAATAGGGTGTCATAAGTGATTGGAATTGAATTCGCCCATTCGGCCCATCAAGTTTACTCTGCCGTTCAATCATGGCTGATCTATCTCTCCCTTCTAACCCCATTCTCCTGCCTTCTCCCCATTACCTCTGACACCTGTACTAGTCAAGAATCTTTCCATCTCTGCCTTAAACATACCCACTGAGTAGGTGTGGAGTGAATAGGGATAGAAGAAGACACTCAAATATGTTTCACCATTCAATAAGATTAGAGTTGATCTGTGATCCTATTATATGTATCGTATATGTGAGAAATATCAATATTTTTCAAATACGGTGAACCCTTGTTTTAACGGAACCCCATTAGAATGGAAGGTATACACAAAATGCTGGAGTACCTCAGCGGGTGAGGCAGCATCTCTGGAGAGAAGGAATGGCTGATGTTTCGGGTCGAGATCCTTTTCAGGCTGATGTCAGGGGAGGGGGCGGGACAAAGATAGAATGTAGGCTGAGACAGTACGACTAGTAGGAGAACTGGGAAGGGGATGGAGAGAGAAAGCAAGGGCTATCTTCTTCTTCTTCTTCTTCTTGCGTATGGCGTGCACAGCCTAAAGTTGTAGGGCAACTTGTTCTATTTGATCTTACTTGATTGTGCTCGCAAGGGCTATCTGAAGTTAGAGAAGTCAATGTCATACCGCTGAGGTGTACACTACCCAAGCGAAATTTGTGGTGCTGTTCCTCCAATGTGCGCTGGGCCTCACTCTGACAAAGGAGGAGGCCCAGGACAGAAAGGTCGGATTGAGAACGGGAGGGGGAGTTGAAGTGCTGAGCCACCGGGAGATCAGGTAGGTTACGATGGACTGAGCAGAGGTGTTCAGCGAAAAGATCGCCGAGCCTGTGCTTGGTCTCGTCAATGTAGAGAAGTTGACACCTGGAACAGCGGATACAGTAGATGAAGTTGGAGGAGGTGCAAGTGAACCTCTGCCTCACCTGGACAGTCTGTTGAGGTTCTTGGATGGAGTCGAGGGGGGAGGTAAAGGGACAGATGTTGCATCTCCTACGGTTGCAGGGGAAAGTACCTGGGGAGGGGGTGGTTTGGGTGGGAAGGGATGAGTTAACCAGGGAGTTGCGGAGGGTACAGTCTCTGAGGAAAGCAGAAAGCGGTGGAGATGGGAAGATGTGGCCAGTGGTGGGATCCCGTTGGAGGTGGCAAAAATGTTGGAGGATTATATGCTGTATGCGACGGCTGATGGGGTGAAAGGTGAGGACAAGGGGGACTCTGTCCTTGTTACGAATGGGGGGAGGGGGAATAAGAGCAGAGCCGCGGGATATCGAAGGGACCCCAGTGAGAGCTTCATCTATAATGGAAGAGGGGAACCCGCGTACATACAATGATAATACAGTACTTGGTTAAAGCAGACAATCGGCAATAACGGACACCATTTCCTCTCCTATGGTCCCTTATAACGAGGGTTTACTCCAGATAGTCGTTAAGACAGTTTTTGTGGTACTGTGTATAAGCATATCAGCTAATGCAACCCATTGGAAGGATCTCATCCCGAAATGTCACCTATTCTTTTTCTTCAGAGATGCTGCCTGACCTGCTGAGTTAATCCAGCATTTTGTGTCTATCTTCACATTAAAGTGCAATGTAAGAAAATGAAACCAACAATGAAATGACAGCCTAAACAGCCTTTTCCAGCCCCTCTATAAAATAGCAGTTTGATGAACTTCCGCATCATGTGTTGTCTTTAGTCCACTTTAAATAGTTAGAATGTACCAATGAAACTAATAGAACCATGCTCTATAATGCACCAACTAGTTTGAACAGGACGATCAATGAAAATTAAACATGCAAAGGCAACACAAGCAGTTATCAGATATCTGTTACAGGATAACCATGCATTGATTTTATTCCTTGTGTACATGGTCAGACGACAAATGAAATCCTATTCCTTAAACTCAAGAGGCAATACTGATGAACATACCTCTCTCCATGTTTCAAGTTGGCACCAGAAATGAACTATTTATGAAGTAATCTGTCAATACACTGGCTTGCAAACACCTAGCATTAAGGTTTTATTCCTTTATAATCTCAGATCAGAAAAGTGATATTAAGATTTGGGTTCAGTAGAAATGCAGTTTTATTTGCTCGCTAGCATGGAGGGCCACATATATTTGCTGAAAAATGGTTTAGACATATTGTTGGGCACAGCATGGCCTCCAAACCCAAGTCCAACAGTTTTTGTTAAAAGTTCAGGGTGGCACAGTCGTGCAGCGGTAGAGTTGCTGCCTTAGAGCACCGGAAACCCGGGATTGATTCCGAATACGGGTACTCTGTACAGAGTTTGCGCGTTTTCCTGTGACCACGTGGTTTTTCTCCAGGCGCTCCGGTTTCCTCTCGCATTCCAAATACATGCAGGTTTGTAGGCTAATTGGCTTCTGTAAATTGTCCCCAGTGTGTAGGATAGAACTACTATAAAGGTGATCATTGGTCAACACTGACTTGTTGGACCACGCTGAATCTCTAAACTAAACCTCTGCTGCTCTAATACATACCGATCTTTAATGTTTGGTATGTAAGAGATTTTTTACATGCCTTCTCTTTGCCTTCCACCATCATCTCCTTTGTCATTTAATCCTTCTTTAGACTCAGAGTCTTACAGCATGGAAAGAGGCCCTTCGGCCCAACTTGCCCTCACCGGCCAACATGTCCTATCTACACAAGTCCCCCCTACCTGCCTTTGGGCCTCTAAACCTGTCCTATCAGATTCCTATTAAATCTTTCCTCCCTCACCTTAAACCCATGCCCTCTGGTTCTTGATTCTTCTCCTCTATTCAAGATTGTATCTACCCGATCTATTCCTCTCATGATTTTGTACACCTCTATAAGATCACCTTTCATCCTCCTGGACTCCAAGGAATAGAGTCCTAGCCTGCTTTCTACTCAATTGCAGAACAATCCCAAAGATGTTTAATTTATTTTATTTTCATCCTCTCTCTACATTTTAAACTTTGCCCAGTTTTGATGTTCCTAATCTGAAACTTTGGCTGCCTTTCCTTCTTTGATGCTGCCTGATTTGCTGAACATTTTCAGCATTTTCTCTTTTTAAAGGAAGTCTGACAGGTGTCGTAAATTGTTATTTTACAAAGTATCTGATAACCAATGATGAAAGAAAATGTTATGTCATCTCAATAAAGTTCACCTGCCAAATAAACTGTGTTCCTCTAATTTTGATATTTTGCACATATCAAATTTTAATTGTTTATAAATTGGCAACCTTTATTTGACTCAGCCACATGGGTTTATATTCCAAAGGTACAGAGTTTGTACACTCTCCCTGAGACTGGGAGGGTTTTCTCTGGGTGCTCCAGTTTACTCCCACACTCAAAAGATGTACAGGTTTGTAAGTTAAAATTGAAAATTGTCCCCAAGGTGTAGGAGGTGTCTCTAAATCTGAGGAAAGACATTCTTGCCATAGAGGGAGTGCAGAGAAGGTTCACCAGACTGATTCCTGGGATGTCAGGACTTTCATATGAAGAAAGACTGGATAGACTCGGCTTGTACTCGCTAGAATTTAGAAGATTGAGGGGGGATCTTATAGAAACTTACAAAATTCTTAAGGGGTTGGACAGGCTAGATGCAGGAAGATTGTTCCCGATGTTGGGGAAGTCCAGGACAAGAGATCACAGTTTAAGGATAAAGGGGAAATCTTTTAGGACCGAGATGAGAAAAACATTTTTCACACAGAGAGTGGTGAATCTCTAGAATTCTCTGCCACAGAAGGAAGTTGAGGCCTCTCCAAGACAGACGTGAAGCTCACCGTTTGACCGTTTTTTACAAAATGTTAAATGGTCAGCTCGACATAGACAACAAGACCTACACCAAACCCAAACCAATTAGGAGCAGACGAGGGCATTCGATCCAATTTGTGATCCCAGCTACAAAGACAGATGTGTACAGCAATTTGTTCTTCCCCCGCACAATTAAAGCATGGAATAATCTCACCCAACTATAGTTACCCAACCAGATGCAACTAAATTTAAAGTAGCTCTTTCTTCCCAATAACCCTTTCTGGCTTAATCCCTCCCTTCACCACCTCCAGTTTAAATTCCATTTGGAATATTTTGGAGGACCAAGAAACCAAGAACCAAGAACCAAGTTCATTTGCTATATTTAAGAGGGAGTTAGATGTGGCCCTTTTGGCTAAAGGGATCAGGGGGTATTGAGAGAAGGCAGGTACAGGATACTGAGTTGGATGATCAGCCATGATCATATTGAATGGCGGTGCAGGCTCAATGGGCCGAATGGCCTACCCCTGCACCTATTTTCTATGTTTCTATGATAGTGTTAGTGTACAGGGTGATCGTGGGTTGCCGCGGACTCGATGGGTCGAGGGACTGTTTCCGTACACTATCTCTAAAGTAAAGTAAATCAATGATTTGCTCATTCAATATTGACAATCAGGGTTCGCCTTGTCTGTGAAAAAGCAGAAAGTTGCCAAAGATTTATATAAAAATAGTGAATTACAAATACAAATCTTGCAATGTCTTATGAAACATCAATCGAATTCACCTTCCACAAACTTTGAACAGATGGTATCTTGACAGTTATACTTTAGACATTTTCTACTAGACAACAAATCAAGGAAATCAAAAAACACATGACAATTGGATAAGTATTATGAGATTTAAATTTTTGAAACAAATACTTTTTCTATTTGACACAAACATACAAACTTAGAAAAAAAACTTTAGCTGTGATGCAGTGCTGCAGTCTCCAGTCAGTGGGAATTACAAGAGAATTCACAGTGCAGACACAATACACTAGATAACACTCATCATGAAAAACCCACTGCTGGAAAAATAGAACTGAAAGATCATTAATCAGTGAAATTAATTATCCAAATCCTTCATACAACTGCCTTTCTGCATAATAACAAACAAAAGATTTATACAAGACAATCCTTTTTAACCTATCTAAATTCTAGGTAGTCGGTCTGACAGGAAAGACAGCACCTGCCTTTCCCTCATGTTGAAACAGTCTGCAAAATAATAAATGCATAATTACCCACTGGGTTGTAGGTTGCGATAAGATAATGGTCATTGCCGCATTTTATTAGCCTGCTGCTTTACTGTACATTTTTGATTGCCTTAAATATGACCCAACTGTTGTCTGCTTCCAAGAAGCATTAAATAAAAAAAGACCCTTCCACGTTCAGTATCGTGCTACACTGTGCTTTGAGTGAATTTATCTGAGCGGATTCCAGATCCTGCTGTAAATATGCTTCTCTTACATTTTCTGTCTCATCTAAAACTTGGGTAATGGATGGGGTAACGCAAGGATCAGTGGGAAGAGTTGGTGGGCGATAGTTTTGTGCAGTGCTAATTCATTGACCCTCACTTACGGTGCTATAAATAAAAAAGGCCCATTGCATCGGCTGTGGATTCAACAGTTCAATGTTTACATTCTCTCTCATGCTCCTTTAAGTTGAAGGAAAGCTTGGCAGAAGAGAATTTTCATTTGGCCCACTGCCAAAGTAGCGCAAACCAAAGCCTGAGTCAAGCCTTGTACCAGCCATTAGGGCCAACAATGTCCATGGGAATCTTCAACCACAAATTGTAACTTATGCTGTTCTTAGACTTCCAGCTGGATGGTCAGCCAGTCTAGAAGTTAGGCTCTTCCCTCGGGCAGCTTGATAGGCACATTTAATCTCAAGAATCACAACTGCCTTATTTAATTCATCCAGACCAGTTGGTCAGCCATGATCTCCCATCAACTTGGTTATAGAAGCAAACCTTCTTTCCTCAACCTTCAATCATCTCAAACCTGCCTAATTTTGAACCAATTGTTTGGCAGGCCAAAGGTCCTCCACTTTCCTTTGTCCTTAGGACCTGGCTTAATTAACACGTATCTTGAATAAAATCACCTTCATACTTGGATACTATTTAATCAACACCAATTCTTCATCACAGATTGCTTCAACCATCATGTGTCCTGGATTGCAATAATAGCCTTTGGGTCTTGTACTTGATATATAGATATATAGATATATATATATAGATATATATATATAGATATATAGATATATATAGATATAGATATATATAGATATATATATATAGATATATATATATAGATATATATATATAGATATATATAGCAGAGAATGGGGTTGAGAGGGAAAGATAGATCAGCCATGATTGCAAATAAATTATTTGCATATATTTGTCGTCCCCCTGGAAGTATTTTCTCATTCCACTTTTCTTGTTTAAGTTCATAGGTTATGTGAGCAGAATTATTCCATTCAACCCATCAAGTCTACTCCGCAATCATGGCTGATCTATCTTTCCCGCTGAACCCCATTTTCCTGCCCTCTCCCCATAACCTCTGACACAAGAATCTATGAATCTCTGCCTTAAAAATATCCATGGACATGGTCACCAAATTCAAGATTCACCACCCTCTTTAGTCAAAGAAATTCCTCCTCATCTCATTCCTAAAGGTATGTCCTTTTATTCTGAGGCTATGACCTATGATCCTAGACTCCCACTAGTGGAAACATCCTCTTCACATCCACTCTATCCAGGCCATTCACTATTCTATTACACTGCCTCATCTCTTACTATAACTGCCTCTCTTTTCCACAATTATCCAAGTCTTTATTCTTGATCACTAACCACTGCTCATTCTTGCTTATGCTTACACTCTCCCTGTGCTTCTCTTTTGCTCGTTCACATAAGTTATTTTACTTCACTTTTTCGGCTGTTGCAGAGCCTTCAGCCTGTTTCATCCACACATCAGAAATCGCTGCCTGAGGCACTCCACCTGGCCGGCCCTCTCCTTTCATTTGGAGCGTCCCGATCTGCTCCCTTTATTAGTCAGCACTCATTCTTCACTGGTTTTTTTTGTCTTGAAAGCACGGCATAATTGTTAGACAGTAAAAAAAAGTTTCGTAGGAGACAATACGAAGTAAATGCATTTATATTTTCATTCAAATATGCTGTGTGATTAGAATAATTTTATGGAAAATGTTGTTACTTTTGCTAACTACCATCTGCAGATGTAAAACATGGAACATGTACTTTCTCTATTGTAGCAAGCAAGTTCTGAACCAGATGATTAGCAGGTGCTGCAACGACATATAAACGCCTCTATTATCTTGTTGTTTGACATCCTGTAGAAAGCATTTTAATTGGAACACGCAGATACTTGCTCATCAAGTTTGCATACGATTGTGCAAATTTGTTCACTTGGTTGAAAGACATTTCCGCAGCAGCTCAGTGAATAATAGCAACGATGGACAATGCAATTTAATTCAGAGAAAAGATTAAAAAACAGCTGCAGTACTGTACACCTTAACTGCTCTCGGGGCACACAGAGAATACAACTTTTTGACACTGAATTTCTATTTCCAGAGTGCATTATCCAAGTGAAACATAAGACACAGAAGAGAATACTCTCTCCAGTACATTCACCCATATGCAAAGAGTTTTGTTTTGATCTGTTATGCTGATTGGTTATCAGTGCAGAAGTATGAGCTGGCCACAGACTTCTACTTTCGGCCTGTTAGGTCCTGTATTTACTGAAGTGGCAGATGGTCGAGCAACTCAAAATCACCCCCACCAGGCAAGCACGAGCAACTTCCATGCAAGATCTTTCACAACAAAGAGACTGATTGCACTTAAAAGTAATGTGACACACAGAGGCAAGCATACAGTGCCCTCCATAATGTTTGAGACAAAGACCCATCATTTATTTATTTGCCTCTGTACTCCACAATTTCAGATTTGTAATAGGAAAAAAATCACATGTGGTTAAAGTGCATATTGTCATATTTTATTAAAGGCCATTTTTATACATTTTGGTTTCACCATGTAGAAATTAAAGCTGTGTTTATACATAGTCACCCCATTTCTGGGCACCATAATGTTTGGGACACATGGCTTCACAGGCATTTGTAATTGCTCAGGTGTGTTTAATTGCCTCCTTAGTGCAGGTATAAGAGAGCTCTCAGCTCGATGGCTGCTGAAAGTACTGTCTCACTTATTGATGATACAACTGCTGATGGTAGTAGCATAATGAATTCTGAAGTGTATAGACACGTCCTACCTGCTCAAGTTCAAACAAATGCCTCAAAACTCATTGGCTGGCGGTTCATTCTACATCAAGACAATGATCCCAAACATACTGCGAAAGCAACAAAGGAGTTTTTCAAAGCTAAAAAATGGTCAATTCTTGAGTGGCCAAGTCAATCACCCGATCTGAACCCAATTGAGCATGCCTTTTATATGCCAAAGAGAAAACTGAAGGGTATTAGCCCCCAAAACAAGCATAAGCTAAAGATGGCTGCAATACAGGCCTGGCAGAGCATCACCAGAGAAGACACCCAGCAACTGGTGATGTCCATGAATCGCAGACTTTGTCATTACATGCAAAGGATATGCAACAAAATACTAAACATGACTACTTTCATTTACATGACATTGTGTGTCCTAAACATTATGGTGCCCTTAAATGGGGGGACTATGTATAAACATTGCTGTAATTTCTACATGGTGAAACAAAAATGTATAAAAATGGCCTTTATTAAAATCTGACAATGTGCACTTTAACCACATGTGATTTTTTCTATTACAAATATCAAATTGTGGAGTACAGGGGCAAATAAATAGACGATGGGTCTTTGTCCCAAACATTACGGAGGGCACTGTATGTGCTGCAGACACACCTAGTTAGGCTTAACCACCCACAACATTCCTTTAGCCTTTTATGCTTGCACATTCCATCAGTCAAACTTCCCTTCTGGCTACTCATGCCATGCAATCAACCTTGAAACACTCTGTGATCCAAAAAAAAACGAGGGACTGTTAGGGCAACAGCTGCAGTATAGACGAACGATAACCACAAACTGATAAATGCTTCCTTTCATAAGATATCATAATTCCACCTGCAATCTGACTGGTACAAACTCTAATTATTCAGGCTCTTTATTATGCCACAATCAGACGGCAGGGGTTAGATCAACATTACTTGTTTCCTTTAGGTTGAACTGAATGACTGTGTATGCATTCATTGCAATTGTTTTACATTTTCTCATATGGCAGATGAGAAAGAGCTTGTCTAAAGAAAAGTCTTTCAATGTGCAATCAGCAACTTGACTAGAAACTAACCAGTTACCACTCTATTTCTCATTAACCCTGTCTACATATAACTTAATTTCCAATTTAAAATAAATTGAAGAACTCACAGCATTCTTCATCTCCAAGATTGAACCATGAATTACAGCATTTCATTTATAAAGAGACTGCATAGACTGGGTTTTAGTTTTCTTGGAGTAGTGGAAATAGTGCTTAATTGGCGACCCTGTATATTGTCTTAGTGTATTACTGTTATACACTTGTACTGTATATGAGATGCTGATCTAAGATGTATCCAAGTGCTTATGTATTGTGATACTTGTACTGAACTGTTTACAAAAATGAATTTCACTGCACCTCGGTATAAGTGACAAATAAAAGTACCATACCAGACCAGAGGAGGATAAAGAGTGACCTGACAAGAGGCATTCCAAATTCTGAGGGGAATAGCAGCATTTAGACATATATCTGAATTGCCTGGAGGCTATGACCTTCAGTTTTGACTGTTTTGTTGCTTGAGACAAAGGCTGTGTTTTGAACAGTTCGTGGTTGATGGTCAGAGCCTCAGAGGCTGCATCTGGACTTGAAAATATTCCCAAAGCATGAGAATTATCCATACAAATCGATGTTGGGGCCCCAGCTATTCAGAATCAATATCAATGGCTGAGGGGACGTATCCAACTTCATTGATTATTGCAAAGTCGAGTGGCAGTGAGAGTTGTTAGAAGAATGCAGAAGAACTGAAGGGAATAAAGGTTAAGTGAACAGATGAAGACAGGCAGATGGAGTATAATGTGGAAAAATGTGACATTGCCACTTTTAAAGTAGATCTTGAATGGTGATGGATGGAAAAGTGTTCAGCGGGACCCGATCACACGCGGGTACAGTTAGGAAGGGGAATATTTAGTTCAGCTTGTATTGCAAGAAATTTGAGTATAAGACTAGTCAAATCTTAATTTGATTTTTATCAGGCTTTGGTGAGACTGTGCCTTGAATATTACACACAAGACTGGTTTCCTTACTCGAGCAGGAATTGCAATAGAGTGAAAACAACAAGGTTATACCAGTTTGATTCAGTAACGGTAAGTTTGTTTTACAAGGAGAAATTAAGCAGAAAAGTGCCCCACTCACTGGAGTATGAAAGAATGAGAGGTGACCCCTTTGGAACAGACAGAGTTCTTACAGGGGTTAATAGGCTAGATGCAAAGATAAAGATTTCCCTGGGTGAGATGTTCAAAACCAGAAGTCAGTTATTAAGGACCGTGAAGAAACAAAACCTCTTTACTCAGGGTTAGTGAACCTCTCTATTACAGGGGGATGTGCAGGCTCAGTTGTTCAGTCTGTTCAAGACAGTGATCAATAGATTTCTGACTACAGAGGGAATCAAGGGATTATGGGGCTTAATACAAGAGAGTGGAGCCGAGGTTTAAACACAACCATGATCTTAATGAAGGATGGAAACTTCAGAAAGAAGATGAGGTGGAATTTCTTTCGTAAGCGGGTGATGAATCTGTGGAATTCATTGCCACAGACGGATGTGTTGGCCAAATCATTGGGTATTTTTAAAGTACAGATTGACAAATTGTTGAATAGTAAGAATGTCAAAGGTTATGGGCATAAGGCAGGGGAATGGGGTTGAGAGGGGAAAATAGATCAGCCATGATTGAATGGCGGAGTAGACACAATGGGCTGAATGGCTTCATTCTGCTCCTCTGCCTATTCAACTTACAGAAGAGATGCGAGGGGCTGAATGGCTGACTCCAGATTCTGGGAGATAACACAATGTGCTGGAGTAGCTCAGCTGGTCAGATAGCATCTCTGGAGTGAATGGACGTCTATTTCATGTTTTCTTTTTCTTTTAGCACCACTGGCTGATGAGTGGCACAGACCAATCCAATATTTTAGAAAAATGTTGCATGAGTAGATGATTTAATATATTTAAGTGTAATTAATTATTTTCTGCTACTGTGGATTGATTGTATCAAAATATATATTATTATAAATTAGGCACAATAGAGTATGACCAAGGATATTAGCAATACAGAGTTTATACTTAACTAGGGTTATCATGTTTAGTGTAAGTCATCACATACAAAAAATATTATAAACCTTGGTTCTTGATAATAGCCATTAAAAATCCAATACGCAACAATTTAGTGGAAATTAGTAGAACGGTTATTTTTTTGAAAAATGAACTTTTGAATGCTAGGTCGTGCATATTGGTAAGAATAACAAAATTCACAATTTTTGGAAAGTATATAAAAGGGATGGCAGAACAAAGAGGTCCAGGAATATGATTATGTAAATTAATTAAAGTAATATTGATGGTTATTAACATGACTAAACACTGTGATATATGTCTAGAGAAACAAAACAAAAAAGGCAGTTTGTTAAATTAGCTAAATTAAATTAAATTCTGACCACTATGAACAGTTTAATCTCTATTTTGTGAAAAAATACAACGAGGAAGTGCCAAATAGAATTCTAATTACATATATTTGAGATGATGGGTGGGTGGGAGAGAAGAGGGAGAAATGTGTTAACCAAATTAAATGCTTTCCTATCACAAAAACAATGACAAACATGCAAATGAATATTCTACAATTCTCAATAAAAATGCATTCTCTTTAAGTGATCCACATATAGTTAACTAATGAGGTTAAGAGTGGTATTAGAAAAAAAGGCTTGTAATGTTTCTAGAAAGAGTATCAAACCTGCTAACAGAGAGTTTTAGAAAATACCAAAGCATGACCAATAACTTGGCAAAGAAGTAGAAGCAAAATTAGACTAGCAAGAAATATAATTGTAATACATACATAAGAGCTTTTTACAAATTTATAGCATGGTAAAGAGGAATACATGGGTCCCTTAGAGACAGTGGCAGCAAAAATTACATTGTGAAATGGATTAATATATAACAAATATTTTTTAGCCCTATCTACAGTAAAATACATAGTAAGTATATTGAAGATAGTAGGGAACTAAACGTCTAATGAGAGTAAGTAACTAAAAGTAATTCTAAAAAGCAAATAGAAAATCTGCGGAAATTAATGGAATTAAATGTTGACAAATCTTTTAGCCAACATCTTTGTGTTTAAAAACGTACGGCCACAGAGATAAAGACATCATTAATAGTGACCTTTTAAAATTCCTTTGATTCTAGAATAGTCTCCGTGGATTTAAATGTAGAAAATGTAATAATGGATTTCAAGAAATTAGGTGGATGGAAAACCACAGACCAGTTAGCCTGTCATCAGTTGTTGGGAATATATTGGAATTCTTTGTTAAGGGCACTAAAAAAAATGATATTATGATTGGATGTGGTTGACATTACTTTAGTAAAGGAAAACCAGATTTCATAAATCCATATTTTATGCAGGGTTGGTAAGAGTGAAATAAATGGATATATCATATTTGTACTTGCAAAAGGTACCACGCAAATTGCCACTGAATTAAAAAATAACTTTTGGTATTGGTTAATACATCAGCATGGATAAAGCGTTGACTGAAGAGGGTAGAAATAACCATATAACCAACCATATAACAATTACAGCACGGAAACAGACCATCTCGGCCCTTCAAGTCCGTGCCGAACACTTATTTTCCCCTAGTCCCATCTACCTACACTCAGACCATAACCCTCCACTCCTTTCCTGTCCATATACCTATCCAATTTATTTTTAAATGATAAAATCGAACCTGCCTCCACCACATCCACTGGCAGCTCATTCCACACAGCTACCACCTTCTGAGTAAAGAAGTTCCCCCTCATGTTACCCCTAAACTTCTGTCCCTTAATTCTCAAGTCATGTCCTCTTGTTTGACTCTTCCCTACTCTCAATGGGAAAAGCTTATCCACGTCAACTCTGTCTATCCCTCTCATCATTTTAAAGACCTCTAGCAAGTCCCCCCTTAACCTTCTGCGCTCCAAATGACTTGCTTTGGTTTGTAGTTACTTCCAGGAATCATAAGGATTTGTAACTTGGGCCTAGATTTTTCTTTCACAATCAATATATATATGAAAGTGCAGTTTGTCTACGTTTTCTGATCAAATGCAGCAAGGTGTGAAAGTGAGGTGCAAGGATTGGCGCAAAGAGAAAGGGAAAGGTAATGAGTGCACAAAATAGGTAACAGGTGGACGATATAACCTAAATGAAAGGTTAAGCAACACATTCACAGGTGATTAACAATTACAGAATGATAAAATGGTTGTAGCATAGATGGTGAACTCTGTTTCCACCAGGGTAAGGAAAGAGCCGGAGTACTTTGCTCAAAAGTCCATTTTTAAACTGTACTTTGCTGTCTTTAGTACTTAGTCTTTTTTCAAAGTTATTTGTCTGTTTGGCAATTATAGCTTAATGTATAAAAGTAACTTAATTCTAAGTATTTATGTTTTTGTTTTGTTTTTTTTAACACATTTAACTTAAATCATAGTGTGTAGAAGGAAATGCAGATGCTGGTTTAAACCAAAGATAAGACACAAAAAGCTGGAGTAACTCAGCGGGACAGGCAGCATCTCTGGAGAGAAAAAATGGGTGACGTTTCAGGTCGTGACCCTTCTTCAGACTGGACTTCAGACTTCTAGTGTCTGAAGAAAGGTCTTGACCCTAAGTGTCAACCATTCCTTCTCTCCAGAGATGCTGCCTGTTCTGCTGAGTTACTCCAGCTTTTTGTGTCTATCTTAACTTAAATCATACATATTTAACATAGATACTAAAAAATTTAAGTACATTATGCAATCACTTTCTTATTCCATTCACTTGATAATTTGGCAGATTTTTCCTCAAGTATTTAATGACTGTTTTTTAAATTCTGCAGACAAATGTTAATTTAAAGCTACATTAAGTGATCAGCTCGACTGTATAAGAATTAAAATAAAAATGAGGTAAAGAGCAGGAATTCTTTAATTGGCAAAATACAGTGGCCTTAAAAATCACTAAATTGTAAAAGATGCAAGTGTCACTGCTCATCTTTTTCAGAGAAGCTGGTGGCTGCTTGATCCAAAGAACAGCCCATATGCATAAAAACTGATAACTGATAAACTTCCTTCGTCCAGATTTTTTTCTCTTTGATCTATTGTTAAAATAAAATTCTTCAATTAGTAAGATTGGTTATTTTTCTGGGCAAAAGTTAATGTTGCTTCACATCAGTTACTAGAAGATGCATAAGTATTGATTGCCACTATCTTATTCGTCCACTTTGTCTTTGATAGGGAAAACCTCTGGTGTCCATTCAGTTATGTCTTTAATTGTA
This sequence comes from Amblyraja radiata, assembly GCF_010909765.2. Taxonomy (NCBI): domain Eukaryota; kingdom Metazoa; phylum Chordata; class Chondrichthyes; order Rajiformes; family Rajidae; genus Amblyraja; species Amblyraja radiata. The sequence goes on from NC_045963.1 coordinate 69,457,291, forward strand.
CAGTTGGGAATTATTATTTGGGAAATATTGGTAAGGAACAGAAAATTGCATAATTGCATTTAGTCAAACAACAACTCTTAGAGCTAACGGAATCAAGTGATAGGGGGGAAAAGCAGGAACGGGATACTGATATTGGATGATCAGCCATAATCATATTGAATGGCGGTGCTGGCTCGAAGGGCCGAATGGCCTACTCCTGAACCTATTTTCTACGTTTCTATGTTTAACACAGAATTAATTTAGCATCTTAGGTATATTTGGTAAAAGTATTTGAGCGGTGTATTCAAAAATACATTCTACGGTTCCCTTGGCTATTTAAAAACAGTATTTCTGTTTAAACCAAAAATAAAATTATTTCATTAGCTCATTACGTGTTGCTAATGTTTAAATAATTAAGGCTTTAATCCTCTTGGTCTTTCATTCCACTTTCGGGCAGAGCTAAGTGCAATGAAATTGAGCTTCGCTCACTTGTTGATGCCCCATGGATAGCGTAAACAATGTTTGACAGTAGGGTGCCAAATATGGGTGTGTCTGTTCAGCCCATTCACGTTCAAATTATCATCTTTTGGCAGTGGGAAACCCAGTTTGAAGTGGATATAATTTAATAAGACATACTGTTGGTGGCATAACAATATTATCAGTGTTACTACCAACAAAAATATAAAAATCTTTATGTGTAGGAAGGAACTGAAGAAGGGTCTCGAAACCGAAACGTCACCTATTCTTTTTCTCCAGATATACTGTCTGACCCGCTGAGTTACTCCAGCTTTTTGTGTCAATGCAATTCTTTAGACGTTTAAGTTGTCTTCACTATTTTTAAACAATTCAACTAATAATTAATAGGAGCAATGAGTCACAGAGTCATAGAGTGATACAGTGTGGAAACAGGCCATTCGGCCCAACTCGCCCACTTAACACCTCACACTTTTCTGTATTAAATTCCATCAACCATTCCTCTGCCCACCTGGCCAATCGATCCAGATCCTGCTGCAATCTTTCATAACCATCTTCACAATCTGTAAAACCACTAACTTTTGTATCATCAGCAAACTTGCTAATCTTGCCCTGCATGTTCTCATCCAAATCATTGATGTAGATGACAAACAGTAACGGGCCCAGCACTGAACCCTGAGGCACACCACTAGTCACAGGCCTCCAGTCTGAGAAGCAACATTCCATCATCACCTTCTGCTTCCTTCGATGGAGCCAATTTTCTATCCATTCAGCTATCTCCATTTGGATCCCATGCGATCTAACCTTCCAGAGCAGCCTACCTTGTTGAACGCCTTACTGAAGTCCATATACACAACATCTACAGTGCATGGACTTCAGTAAGGCGTTCTACAAGGTTCCGCATGGTAGGCTGCTCTGGAAGGTTAGATCGCATGGGATCCAAGGAGAGATAGCTGAATGGATAGCTAATGAACATTTTTTGTTCATTTATTCAGTCATTCCTTTCTTGAGATATGTGACTGACTAATTTTCTTGTGTTCTCTTGAATGCACAGCTCAAATACTTTTAACCAAATCTACCTTAGATGCTAAATGAATTCTGTGTTGTTTGACTAATTGCACTTATGTAGCTTTGTGTTCCTTACAAATATTTCCCTAATAATAACATCCCAAGAACATCAACTGAACAATTAAAGACATAACTGAATGGACATCAGAGGTTTTCCCAATCAAAGACAAAGTGGATGAATAAGATAGTGGCAATACTTATGCATCTTCTAGTAACTGTGATAAAGCAACATTAACTATAGCCCAGAGAAATAACCCAAAAAACAACCCCAGAGTCTTCTTCAGTTGCAGTGCCCTCCATAATGTTTGGGACAAAGACCCATCATTTATTTATTTGCCTCTGTACTCCACAATTACAGATTTGTAATAGAAAAACAAATCACATGTGGTTAAAGTGCACATTGTCAGATTTTAATAAAGGCCATTTTTATACATTTTGGTTACATCATGTAGAAATTACAGCAGTGTTGATACATAGTCCCCCCATTTCAGGGCTTCATAATGTTTGGGACACAGCGATGTAATCTAACTGTAAGTGGACATGTTTAGTATTTTGTTGCATATCCTTTGCATGCAATGACTGCTTGAAGTCTGCGATTCATGGACATCACCAGTTGCTGGGTGTCTTCTCTGGTCATGCTCCGCCAGGCCTGTATTGCAGCCATCTTTAGCTTATGCTTGTTTTGGGGGCTAGTTCCCTTCAGTTTTCTCTTCAGCATACAAAAAGCATGCTCAATTGGGTTCAGATCAGGTGATTGACTTGGCCTCTGAAGAATTTACCATTTTTTAGCTTTGAAAGGAGAGAGGTGTTCAGACTGAGAGCACTGCCAAAGGTGAGCGGGCCGGCAGAAGGCGCTGAGATGGCGGCCGGTTCCACTGTCCGTTCTTGGCGGCTGCTCACAGCCTACTTCCTTCCTCGGCCACAATACAGTGGCTCCGCGCCTGGAGCGCCGCGGCAGCGGTGAGTGAGTTGCTGGCGTGATCCCCGACCCCCTCCTTCTCAACGCTCCTGCCCGTGCTGACGCTGTGAAAGAAACTCTCCCCCTCAGCGGCGCTGTCTTGGTTCTTGGTTTCTTGGTCCTCCAAAATATTCCAAATGGAATTTAAACTGGAGGTGGTGAAGGGAGGGCTTAAGCCAGAAAGGGTTATTGGGAAGAAAGAGCTACTTTAAATTTAGTTGCATCTGGTTGGGTAACTATAGTTGGGTGGAGATTATTCCATGCTCTAATTGTGCGGGGTAAGAACGAATTGCTGTACACATCTGTCTTTGTAGCTGGGATCACAAATTGGATCGAATGCCCTCGTCTGATCCTAATTGGTTTGGGTTTGGTGTAGGTCTTGTAGTCTATGTCGAGCTGACCATTTAACATTTTGTAAAAACAGGTCAAACGGTGAGCTTCACGTCTGTCTTGGAGAGGGTTCCACCCCAGAGAATTCAGAAGCTTCTCTCTCATAGGTGTTAGTAACAAATCAAGCTGCCTGTCTTTGGACACGTTCGATGGAAGAAATGTTTTATTTGTGTATGGGTCACATGTCCTTTTACAGCCGCTTCCCATCAGCTGCCAGCAATGAGGGATAGACTTGGCTATCCCTCAGTGCAGCATCATTGTTCTTGATGTTGCTGTACTGAGGGATAGCCTAGTCTATCTTTCATGGCTAACAACCTAACCTTCGGCCTTCAAGACGCAGGTATATTTTTGTGCCTTATTTTTGGGCAAAAGATAGCATCTTCATTGCTGGGAAATATGGTACTTCTTGGCAAACTGTAACCTGGCCATCCTATTTTTGCAGCTAATCAGTGGTTTTCATCTTGCAGTGTAGCCTCTGTATTTCTGTTCATGAAGTCTTCTGCAGACAGTGGTCATTAACAAATCCATACCTGAAGAGTGTTTCTGAACTGTCGGGGACAGGTGTTTGGGGATTTTTCTTTATTATAGAGATAATTCTTCTGTCATCAGCTGTGGAGGTCTTCCTTGGACTGCCAGTCCCTTTGCCATTAGTAAGCTCACCAGTGCTCTCTTTCTTCTTAATGATGTCCCAAACAGTTGATTTTGGTAAGCCTAAGGTTTGGCTGATGTCTCTAACAGTTTTAGTCTTGTTTCTCAGTCTCATAATGGCTTCTTTGACTTTCATTGGCACAGCTTTGGTCCTCATGTTGATAAACAGCAATAAAATTTTCCAAAGGTGATGGAAAGACTGGAGGAATGACCAGGAGCTGAGAGCTCTCTTATACCTGCATTAAGGATGCAATTAAACACACCTGAGCAATTACAAACGCCTGTGAAGTCATGTGTCCGAAACATTAAGGTGCCCCAAAATGGGGGACAATGTATAAACACAGTTGTAATTTCTCCATGGTGAAACCAAAATGTATAAAAATGACAATGTGCACTTTAACTACATGTTATTATTCCCCCATTAAAACTAACCCACTATGATAGCTACAGTAAAACTGAACCAACTTCATTTTCCATTCAGTCTTTGTTAATTCTGTGTTGTCCCCCCTGGTTCAAGCTACAGCTGCTGTTCCCTTCGGACTCAAGTGGATACCTTATTAATAATCTTGTCTTGGGGGTCCCATGACTCGTAGAGCAATAGTTATAATAGCTATTGGAGGCTCAATAGCTCAGAAACATGATTCTGAATTAAATATTTGTTGCGCGGGTTGTCAGCAAGGCATATGAAAATTACTTTCCTTAGCCAGACCACGGTGGCACAGCGGTAGAGTTGTTGACTTACAGCGCTAGAGACCCAGGTTCGATCCTCACTATGGGTGCTTGTCTGTACAGAGTTTGTACGTTCTCTCCACGACCTGTATGGGTTTTCTCCTGATCTCCGGTTTCCACCCACACTTTAAAGACGTACAGGTTTGTCGGTTAATTGGTTTGGTATAATTATAAATTGTTCCTCGTGAGTCTACGATAGTATTAATGTGCAGGGATCGCTGGTCCGCGCAGACTCGGTGGGCCGAAAGACCTGTTTCAGCGCTCTATCTTTAATCTAAACTAAACCAAACCCATCTATGCTTCCTATCTGAGAGAGCTTCCTAGATGTTGCCAGATGACTTCCTCATTACCCCCTTTACTAGCTACAATGGGTGGGCAGCTGAAGAGCAGATTTCATACAAGACCCACCAGCTGTAATCTTCTGGTTGCCTGGCACGAGCCTCGGGCAGTATTAATGTCCAAAGTTAAAATTCAACACCGACGTGCATTTATATAGTGGCCTTAATGCAGTAGAATATCTCAAAGCTCTTCACAAGAGCATAACCAGACAACTTCCTGCTCTGGGATCTCTACTTTCCACCCTCTACAGGTCTGATCCAACAACTGACGCTGATGAACTGCAACTACGATGGCCTGTTGGATATTTTAAATCACCTCCGAGCTTGAAATGCAATAAATATCAATTGTTGTTTCTGTCTTAGACAGGAGAATCTAATCTGCTGTTTCAAAAGGATTCTTCCCATATTCTACACCTACCCTTCGGTAAAAGGTACCGTTTGTTCCATAACATTTCCAAATTAACTGGGACATTCACAGTCAAAAGAAATTTTCAAAGAACAATTTTAACAAAGGAAGTGATCATATCAAAGGGCATGAAACGGCAGAACACCAAAAGATAAATTTGACCACATATTTTATCTTAATTTAGTCAAATAAGTGATACTGCGATCAAACTGTGCTTCACAGCTGCTGCTCTCCTTTCGTTCACTCCGATCAAATGGAATTTTGTGGACCGGTCAGTGAGTTAACCATTGCTACAATGACATGCCCAAGGTAGTCATCAATTCTCATTCCAAATATTGCTTTGAATTCACTGAAAACTGTCTACATTCTGCCATTGGTGTTATGGCGTATTTTTGACATGGTAACATCTGCTATATAGGCTCAGCTACTACATTAAGAATTAATATATTTTTTAAAAATTGCAAAGTGGCAAGAAACAGATGACCATCTTTGAAAACTCCTACACCTGTCATGCTCTTAGATAAGGTGCTAATATGCTAATTCACTCCTCAGAGGGTTAATCAATGAAGGTTCAGCAGCTTCAGTCAGACTCCTCCTACCTCTGGCTGCAGACGGCAGCCTGTCACATTCCTCATTTTTATCAGCGAGTTTTAAATTGCCCAGACAAACAAGCAGAATGAAGGAGCTAGAAAAGGTCACTCCTGGCGTGTGGTCGGTCCTGCTCCCTCTGTCCAAAGCCCCACCCACAATTCTCCAGGTTTACGCCACTCTGTCTACTTCTCTTTTGTGTTTCCTTCCTCCCCCAGCTGTTCCATTCAGAAACCGAGGCTCAGCAATCTGCCCTCCTGAAACTACTTATTAAGCCAAGCTGGCTGAAAAGACAGGCTCAGCACGTGCCACTTCTAATCTATCCAGTTTCAAAATCCAATTGCGTGGTGCTTAAAAAACAAAACATAAATGGACTTAACTCTCATTGGCTTCCCTGAAGCAATTCAAACAAAAGCATGAGTGACAAAGACATTCTCCAATATGGCAGGTGTTAGTCTCAGATACAGCCTGAGGCGCACAACTAAAGTATTAGCTTTCAGTTAAAGCTCAGACATGCAGAAACAGGGAAGTACCATTAGTGCAGCAGTATTGTTAGTGCAGCTACCTAGTCAGGTGTTAATTCCCAGCACCACTTGTTCTAAAGCGCATCACCACTAATTAGGAGCAATAAGGAATAGCAAAGGCCAACAATGCGAACAGCATAAAGAATGTTTATTAGTAAAGTGCAGTGAAAAAACTGGTGGAGACACAGCAGAAACAATGTAGTGACAGGCTTACCTTGAGCAATAACTGTAATCAGACCTTTAAATATTTAAATCTGAAGGAAGAAAAAGAAAAACACAAAAAATAAAATTAAGTAGTTCAAAATACAGTTGCTTTGTGCAAAACCACTATAAAATAATTTTTGAAGATATATAGATTATTTGTACAATCATAATTTAATATAAATGATGCATTTTAATATTAAAATAAGCTTTCAGTTAGAAATGTTTTGTAATTACTTTCAACAAGAATTTAATAATTATTGGTCACTGTCAAATACAAATATGATATAATTCAAATCAATTTGAATACAGCAATCATGGGGGAAGTGGCATTCTTTATTCAAGATTAACAAGACAAATACACCAACTTTTTGAATGCACATTTGTACAGAGACTGTTAGAATAAATTCTAGCTCACACATGGAGTGGACTCTGCCCCTTGACTGCTTTCCACATAATATTACTTTCCTATTAGAAGTGCTCTGAAAAATCTGTTTAAATATGTAAAATGAGCTTGTAAAAATATTATGAAGCCAAAAATATCCTTACATAGGTTGCAATTTGACATGATATCATCAATAGCACATAACTCACATCTCGCCACACACAGGCAACACAAAAAATTGTGCGCTTTTAAGCATTTTCTTAACTTTTAAAGTAAAAACTAGACTACACCTTGGGGTCTGGGCTGCATTTCTACCTTGTTTCAGAGAGATATATTTCTAATGGTTGTTTTTCCAATAAAAACTATCACATTGAAAGCATATGAAAATAACACATGCAACTTCCAGGTAAACAATTAAACAGGGTACTGTGTTATGAAAAGAAAGTGATAATTAATAATACTTGTCAGTTGTAAGCCATCTTCCCTCCTGGGAATAGTGATGGTGCCCTGCTGTGTAATTTCAGCACACTCCAATCTGAGCAATTGTGAAGAGGTCTTTTGTAATGCCAAAGAATAATGATTTCTACTGTGCACTGTTAAAACTTCATAACAACAACGGTAATTAGGAATTTTAATCAGCAACAGAGGGCTGGGGTTTTTTTTTGCTCTTTCTACTCAGTGCTGCATTAAATACAATTTTGAATCATCACTTTTAGAAGGAACATGCTGGTAACACTATAATGTATGAAATTGGATTGGCTTTGTTTTAGCCGAGCTGCAGCTTTCAAACATGCATTATGGATGAACCACAAATAACTGTGTAAACAAAACCTGAATAACTAAGCTGCTGTCTTGGTTAAGATGTAATTAAAAGTAACGAACCATGCCGCACAGTAAGATGAAGCCTTCAGCAACACATAACCTCTGCGCCCATTGCTCATCACTTTTGCTATATTTCTTGCAGATTTCCAGAACTATTTTTTTTAATTTACCTGACTCACGTTCATTAAAATATTTGTTTAATTTAAAAAGTTTCATCTATAATATATGAGCAATACAAACATTAAATTTTCCTAACTGGAAATCTCACAAATCAAATATATCACAAATTAAAATGAAATAACATTTGCTAAACATTTAGCTTAATTGCACACTTTAAATCAAACTTTGTTTTCTTTGAAATTTGAGCAACTTGTTTTAATCTCTGATATGTTTTTATCTTAAACAGCTCGTTGATCAAGCACTGAAATGTTTTAAATTGATATTAAAAATAATGCTGGATGTGCAAGAGAAGCTAGTGTTTCAGGTGAGATGTTAAACTGAGATTCTATTTTATCATTCAGGGTTTTGAAGTGCGGCAGAGTTCTTGTTTGCAGTGTCCATGTTGAAATTTATTGCTGAATTATTAACACTACGAAAAGGTAATCTCGTCATTTATTTATTTCTTTGAGTGGGCAATAGATAGGCACAAGTTAGCTGGCAATGATTTCATGCACACTATAGCCCCTAGACATCAAGAATACTCCAGTCAGTGTAAAACGCCTTTGGATGTTCTGAGATTGTGAAAAGTGTGACATGACAAATGTTCTTTTTTGATTCACTCTGAGCCAGTGGCTACGACACCCTTCATACTGCTGCAGTGATGAATGTGATAGGAAAGCCTATCATATCACTTCACCATCTGCTGGGAATTGAGAATAGTTGTGTTGTGTCAGGCGTAGATGAATGAGAATTTTCACCACTGGTCTGTACAGCCCACAGGTTGATGAAACACCAATATGGATCATTAGAACACTTTGTTAAACAACGCTTAAGGTGAGGAGAGCAGAGCGGGTGAATGGGGGGGGGGGGGGGGAGAAGATTTATTAGGAACATGAAGGATAACTTTCTCACACAAAAGGTGGTGGGTGTATGGAACGACATGCCAAAGGAGACTGTTGAGGCAGGTACTATAGCAACGTTTAAGAAACATTTAGACAGGTACATGGATGGGATAGGTTTAGAGGGATATGGGCCACACACAGGCAGGTGGGACTAGTTTAGGCAGATGGGACATAGGTTATGGGGAGAAGGCAGGAGAATGGGGTTAGGAGGGAGAGATAGATTAGCCACGATTGAATGACTGGAGGGCAATGGATCAGCGTTCTCGTCGCGCCTCCCGTCAGTACCCAGGCTCGCCTGGGGAAGCCAATGATCCTCCCAGCAGACTAAATTCTACAAGATGACGCCTGAGAGCCAAGTCAAAGAATCCTAGTCATTATCCCAAAGCCGAAAGCAGCAACAACGACCAGCCTCAAGAGCACCTAGCAGTTGGACCTGCTCTCCGAATACTACAACTGAATGTTGAAGGCCTCTCTGCAGCCAAGCGACGCCTCATCGAAGTCCTCGCCCACCAACACTCCATTGACGTCATCTGTCTCCAAGAGACTCACGTTGGGCACAGAGGAAGCGGGCCGTTACACCATCAATGGCTTTGATCTTCTTTGCTATTCAGGACTGGACATGGCCCCTGCTTGGCCAGCCTTCACAAATGGGGCAGCAGCCCAACCCCACGGTGTGCTTGTGGAGGGCAGCAAACAATGCAACACATCATTGAAGCATGCCCTCAACAAAGACTCAAAGGAGGACTTGTCACCCTTCATACAGCAGATCAAGAGGCAACTGCTTGGCTAAAGGACTTTGCATTCGCTAAATAAATAATTGAATGACTGATGGGCCGAATATCCTAATTCTTATCAATTCCTATCACTTATGATCTTATGATATGGAGCTTGAGTGGCTCCATAAACCTCGTAGAATTATGAACCCTGTGCAAATGGTCTCGAGGTTATGTTCCTGTGGTCCTTCAGGTAATTATTTTGCCCCTACCTCTCCTTCATGTGATATGTTCACTGAAACACAAATGGGGGGACTATGTATAAACACAACTGTAATTTTTACATGGTGAAACCAAAATGTATAAAAATGGCCATTATTAAAATCTGAGAATGTACACTTAAACCACGTGTGATTTTTTCTATTACAAATCTCAAATTGTGGAGTATCGAGGCAAATAAATAAATGATGGGTCATTGTCCCAAAAATTATGGAGGGCTCTGTAGATATATCATGAGGGGGAAAAGGCCACAGAAAACAAAAGCCTCTTATTTGATCAGACCTCTGTATAGAAGTTGTGCTAAACTTTCTTAGGGAGGGGGTGAGGGTTCTATTCCTGATCCGTATCCAGCTTCTCTGAAAGAAGGACCCATATACGCAAGATAGGCAAGAAAACATTTCCCTCAATAATTCTCAACACATATGGCCCACAAGGATGTGTTCTCAGCCCTTTATTATACTACACCATACACTTATATCCGCGTGCGCCAAATTCTACTCTAACTTCACTTACAAGTTGGCACATGACAGTGGGCTGGATTGGAAACAATGACAAGATGGAGTACAGGATGGAAATAGAGAGCTAAGTAACATGCTGTTAAGATAACATCCCTCCCTCAACGTCAGCAAGATGAAGGAGTTAGTTATTGAGTTCAGGAAACGAGGGGAAGTACACGCCCCAATCAGCTTAAATGGTGCGAGATAGTTGAGAGCTTCAAGTTCCTAGGCATAAATATCACCACCAATTTGTCCTGGGCCAAGCACAAAAGCCAAAGCCAATAATGCACACCAACGCCTGTACTGCCTCAGAAGGCCAAAAACCATCAGCATGTATTCAACGACTCTAACCAATTTATACAGATGTACCATGGAAAGCATCTTATGGAATGCATCAGTTTAGTTTGGCAAAGGTTCTACCCTACATTGCAAGAAATTGCAGAGATGCAGATGTAGCCCAGTCCATCACACAATCCAGCCTATCCCCTATCGACTTCATCTACACTTTACGTTCGCTCAGGAAAGCCGTCAACATAATCAAGGACAACTTACAGGAAGAACGTGCAAACTCCACACGGACAGCACTCGAGGTCAGGATTGAACCTAGTCTCTGACACTGAGGCAGCAGCTTTACCAGCTGCGGCACCCAAAACGTTTTTTTTAAAAACAAAACTCTTATCACATGCCTTGGATTGTGGAGTATTTTAAAGTGGTTTGTAATGACTGCATCATTTTAGATGGTAATCATTAAGTTTTTGCAATGTGAACAACATCAGCTGCAAATTTCTTCTTCCACCCACACATCCAGAAATATATGATAACGTATCACAAAAAGGGCAAGTTCAAGTTTGCTATTCATTAAGTAGTTATATAGTGATGGCATTTGGCTTAAAAGTTATGTTAATCAATCAGTTGAAGTAACTTTTGTTTAAATGTCTTAAGGTTGTCCATTGTGGAGTGGATGTAGACCCACTTTATGGTGAAGTTATTGAACCTATCCCACCTGAAAGACTGACAGAAAATTCAAGTGAATAAAAACAAAAGCTGACAGCTTATAAAGCAAGCAGGCAATCCTCTCCCATAAGCTTTCTGCTGATGGATAAGATTAAAAGTGCCTTTTATGTGTTCTTCAATTGTTACACCATATGGAGATATGTCCTGAGAACAGAAAATATTCATGACGAAAACTGGGAATGAGGGACCAAGTTTAACTAATTTCCCTTTCAAATTTGCATTTTGAAACTGGAAAAACCCCCCACAATTTAACTGTTGGTGTAAAAAGATAGATGTTTAAACTAAGTTGTTAAAATCAGAAATTATTTGCTGATCATTTGTTCGTAGCAGTATTTGACACATCCAAGACATTTGTGGCCTTTGTGACTAAAGGGATCAGGGGGTATGGAGAGAAGGCAGGTACAGGATACTGAGTTGGATGATCAGCCATGATCGAAGGGCCAAATGGCCTACTCCTGCACCTATTTTCTATGTTTAGTTTAGTGTAGTTTAGAGATACAGTGTGGTAACAGGCCCTTCGGTCCACTGAGTCCGCTCCGACCAGTGATCACGGTACACTAGCACTATCCTACATACCATTTACAATTCTTGCCGAAGCCAATAACCTACAAACCTGTACGTATTTAGTGTGGGAGGAACTTGGAGCACCCAGGAAAAACCAACACGGTCTCGGGGAGAACGTACAAACTCTGTGCACACAGCACTGTGGTCATTCTTCAGTCTGAAGGGTCCTGACACAATATGTCGCCTGTCCATTTCCCTTTATAGATGTTGCCTGGCCTGCTGAGTTCCTTCAGCACTATGCTTTTTGCCATAATTTTGTTGTTTTGTTTGCCTTACTTGGCTGTTCAGACAAGACTCATCCAGTATTAGTTCAGCCAGCACTATACAATCCACAACACAAGCACTGCAGTGATAGACTGTCAATGATAACAAAGGCAACATGCAATAAATGCCAAGTGTTTGCATAATTCCAACGTAACAGTATTGTTCGATCAGAGAGTCGCAATTTAAGACTTGCTATAAGTGTAATCAAAGTTTCCAAAAAATTCACTGCAGTTGGAGCGCAGAACACTTAGATGTGATGACTTTCTGATGTGTCATATTTGTTCAAGCAGATATAAACATTTCCTGGGGTTATTTGAAATTGAGTGTTCCTAACCCACTGCTGTTGTGGGGCCATCTCTGTATACAGTTTAGTTTCCCGGTTTGCCAGCAAAATGAGAATGAGTAAATATTTAAATATTTTCTTGATTATGAGGTGATATTGAATGTAAAAAAGTTCGGTACTAGATTGATGCAAATTATTTCTTCTATATTACAATATGAGGAGCACTGGATGATCCAATTTTAGGTAACTTGTACAAACACTCCCCTTTACCCTCCCCTTACCCCCACACCCACCAACAATCCCGCCTGTTACCTTTTCCCCCCTCTCTTCCCTACTTGAACTCTGGCTGATCTTGCACCAGTTTACCAGTTTCTCACCCCCCCACCCCCCCACCCCCCCCCCCCAAAAACCCTGCAACAAATTTTACAGTTCGTAACTGTGTATTTCTTTGGGGCTCACACCTGTTTCTATTCAATAATCTACCTATCATGGAACCCCCTTGCCTGAGGTAGTCTGTTAATGGCTGTGATTTGTCCGGCCCTCTCCCAGTTTTGTTTCCTGTTGCCCCTGCAAACAGGGGCCTGACCCGAAACGTCACCTATCCATTTTCTCCAGAGATGCTGCCCGACCTGCTAAGTTACTCCAGCATTTTGTGTCTAACTAGGGTTATGGAGATGGTTGGTTGATGAGGGGTGAGGAAAGAGGCAGGGAAGATAATTAGTAGGTTTTTGCAAAAACAAAAATATCTCCCGCACTGAATCAGTGGCCGGTCTTAATAACTATAGAGGAGAAATGAATGAAGAGAAAAACATGTTTTTATGTCACAGTATGACTTGCGACTAAGCAAAACCATTCAACAGATGACTTAAAACATGGCTCTGTGTTCAATGATAAAAATACAAAATGATCCTGGGATGAATGGGTTTCTAAATTGACCGTGGCAGTTAAATAGGTCAGCTCTTTACAAGCAGCAGAGGCACCTTACAATGAACAGATGCACACTAATATGGCAGAGATTAAATCAGTTTCTTCACAAGGCAAGGCAGGTTGTACATAAGTTGACAATGTTGAGACTGAAGACTTCAGGTCCTCCGCTAAAGGCTGCTGTGTCTCGTACTGTTTACTCACTATTTTGGAGAGAACAGCAGTGAAGAACACAGCTTCAATTTTCTTTCTTTTTATCAGCAGATACAAAAATAAAGGTATTCTGATCATAGGACTGAAAAAGCACAACTCTTTCCACATTATGCACTTCAGAGATCATCGTTTTATATTTTGATAATTGCAAATTGACTTTTATTTGCCCGACCCGAGTCGCTTTGCTTTCATTTGAAAATCCACAAAATCCACATAACCTTCTGAACAGGAATTTAACGGCCAAGAATCTTAAATTTCTCCGCTGTGTCAACGTTGAATAACACATTGATGAAGTAATTCAAACCCAATTTGGAATTGGATGCACCTGCGCTAATTTCCCAGTATATTATCACAGTTTGCCTTCCCCAAATGGCATCAGAATGTTTGCTGTTTTTACAATCACACAATTGCTGAGGGATCAAAAAAAATACCATTGTTATTTGTTGCACTGTACAACCAATTAGACCCAAAATAGGCTAGGTGCTTATTGAAACTTTGGTATAATTGACCAAAACAACAGCAGTATAATTTACACGTGCACGCACACTCACAAACATAGAAAATAGGTGCAGGAGTAGGCCATTCGGCCCTTCGAGCCTGCTCCGCCATTTAATATGATCATGGCTGATCATCCAACTCAATATCCTGTACCTGCCTTCTCTCTATACCCCCTGATCCCTTTAGCCACAAGGGCCACATCTAACTCCCTCTTAAATATAGCCAATGAACTGGCCTCAACTACCTTCTGTGGCAGAGAGTTCCAGAGATTCACCACTCTCTGTGTGAAAAATGTTTTTCTCATCTCGGTCCTAAAAGATTTCCCCTTTATCCTTAAACTGTGACCCCTTCCCCAACATCGGGAACAATCTTCCTGCATCTAGCCTGTCCAACCCCTTAAGAATTTTGTAAGTTTCTATAAGATCCCCCCTCAATCTTCTAAATTCTAGGGAGTACAAGCCGAGTCTATCCAGTCTTTCTTCATATGAAAGTCCTGACATCCCAGGAATCAGTCTGGTGAACCTTCTCTGTACTCCCTCTATGGCAAGAATGTCTTTCCTCAGATTTGGAGACCAAAACTGTACACAATACTCCAGGTGTGGTCTCACCAATACCCAGTACAACTGCAGTAGAACCTCCCTGCTCCTATACTCAAATCCTTTTGCTATGAAAACCAAAATTTAACATTACTAACCAATCAAAGCTAATGAAAGTCCATGTGTGCATTTAGGGCTCTGTTGACATGCAAATACAACTACTTCCTTTCAACTATTGCTTTGTTATTGCTGAGTGGAGCTTGATACGCTTACAACCCAGCGGTATGAAAATTGATTTCTCTAACTTCAAGTACCCCTTGCATCCCCTCTCTGTCCGACCCCCCCTCCACCCTAGTCGTCATACTAGTTTCACTGTCGGCCTGTTGCGTTTCACTGTCTGTACAACTCATTATCACCTACCCGACAGCCAACAATGGACTATTATGGGCTCCACCTTTCCTTGATCATCGTTGCTTTTTGCATATCTTTCATTCATTTGTTCTATTTACCTTCTATATCTCTCGTTTTCCTTTCCCCTGACTCTCAGTCCGAATAAGGGATTCGACCCATAACGTCACCTATTCCTTTTCTCCAGAGATGCTGCCTGACCCGCTGAGTTTCTCCAGTTTTAATGTGTCTACTATCATCATGTGTATCATAAGATTGATGGTCATAACAATATTGTCATCAGGAGGAAACATAGAAACATAGACATAGAATATAGGTGCAGGAGGAGGCCATTCGGCCCTTCGAGCCAGCACCGCCATTCATTGTGATCATGGCTGATCGTCCCCTATCAATAACCCGTGCCTGCCTTCTCCCCATATCCCTTGACTCCACTAGCCCCTAGAACACTATCTAACTCTCTCTTAAATCCATCCAGTGACTTGGCCTTCACTGCCCTCTGTGGCAGGGAATTCCATAAATTCACAACTCTCTGGGTGAAAAAGTTTTTTCTCACCTCAGTCTTAAATGACCTCCCTTTTATTCTAAGACTGTGGCCCCTGGTTCTGGACTCGCCCAACATTGGGAACATTTTTCCTGCATCTAGCTTGTCCAGTCCTTTTATAATTTTGTTTCTATAAGAAGCCCCCTCATCCTTCTAAACTCCACTGAATACAAGAGTCATCAATTGTACTTTTAAAGCAGAAAGACTTCTCACATCCTATCTTGGGTTAAAATCAAAACCACAGATATAAAGAGACATTTCAATAAATCACCATAGACACCCAATCCACTCCTGTTCAACAATGTAGAATCTGTATTAAAAACAAACTGCATGCAGAAACTCAGCAGGTCAGGCAGCACCTTTGGAGGGAAATGGACAATTGACATTTCAGGTTGAGACACTTCCTCTGGACTGAGACAGTGGAGGGGAGATAGCCAATATACGTAGATGAGAGGGGGGAGGAGGAAAGAGAGGAAGAGAGGGGTGTTTGTAGATAACAGAATGTAATAAGTGGGGCTGACGATGACGGAATCTGATGGGAAAAGATTCCTCCATAGATGCTGCCTGACCCATTGAGTTCCTTCAATGCTTTGTATTTTGCTCTAGACTCCTGCATCTGCAGCCTTTTGCCTCTCGATAGAACGCATATAATTTAAATTTAGCATAAGATAAGGAAAAATAATGGTTTCAGTCAATTAAAAATCAAATTTAACTTGACTATTTATAAAATCACACCAAATATGACTTTTGCTAAAAGGTACTGGTAATAACGGTCTTGAGTTGTGACTTCAAAATGCAAATACCTCGTAAAGAAAATAGATTCCCGTGAAATTTGGACAGCATATCCACCATGTTATTAGGAATAATGAAATGCACAAATTAGAGTGAATATATCATTATGTAATTATACTTAAAAATGAGAGCATTGTGGAGGATAACTAATAATTTACTCAAATGACTGTCAATAATTCTTCCAGCCTAGTAATTGCCTAGGGTGGCACGGTGGCATAGCGGTAGAGCTACTGCCTTACAGCGGCAAACACCCGGGTTTGATCCTGACGACAGGCGCTGTCTGTACAGAGATTGTATGTACTCCCTGCGACCTGTGTGAGTTTTCTCCAAAATCTTCTGTTTCCTCCCACACTCCAAAAACCTACAGGTTTGTGGGTAAATTGGCTTGGTATAAATGTAAAAAATTGTCCCTAGCGTGTGTAAGGTAATGTTAATGTGCTGGGATCGCTGGTCGAAGGGCTTCTTTCCGCACTGTATCCCTAAACTAAACTAATTGAGTAACTTGTCATGGTAACTAAGCTCCTAATAGTTATTTATAACTAAAATACTACGTGACAAGATCTACAGTTACAGAGGAGCTGTTGTTGAGAAGATAATATAACACCTATTTTAACATGTAAAATATAAGCCAAGTTTTGCGTTTTAGGTAGCAGGCTCATGTAACGATATATATTGTCCAGGCTTCTTAATTCAAATATCCTGTTTTTCTGCTTTAAGTTCTTAAGTAAGTTCATTAGTGATAGGAGCAGAATTAGGTTATTCGGCCCATCAAGTCTACTCCGCCATTCAATCATGGCTGATCTATTTTTCCTTCTTAACCCCATTTTCCTGCCTTCTCTCCATAACCCCTGACATCCATACCAATCAAGAATCTATCTCTGACGTAAAAAATGACCTCCTCCACAGCCTTCTGTGGCAATGAAGCACCCACTCACTAAAGAAATTCCTCCTCATCTCCATCCTAAAGGAACAACCTTTAATTCAGAGGCTATGACCTCTGGTCCTAGACTCTCCCACTAGTGGAAACATCCTCTCCACATCCACTCTATCCAGGCCTTGTTACACTTGTATAATGTAGGAATTGACTTAGTTCCTCTCCTCCACCATAGATGAGGCTCACACCAGGGTCTCTTCCATACCCCGCAACACTGCTCTCTCTCCCCATCCCCCCACTCGCAACAAGGGCAGAGTCCCCCTAGTCCTCACCTTTCACCCCACCAGTCGTCACATACAACAAGTAATCCTCCGTCAGTTTTGCCACCTCCAACGTGACCCCACCACTCGCCACATCTTCCCATCTCCCCCCATATCTGCCTTCCGCAAAGACCGCTCCCTCCATAACTCCCTTGTCAATTCTTCCCTTCCCTCCCGTACCACCCCCTCCCCGGGCACTTTCCCTTGCAACCGCAAGAAATGCAACACTTGTCCCTTTACATCCCCCCTCGACTCCATTCAAGAACCCAAGCAGTCGTTCCAGGTGCGACAGAGGTTTACCTGCATCTCCTCCAACCTCATCTATTGCATCCGCTGCTCTAGATGTCAGCTGATCTATATCGGTGAGACCAAGCGGAGGTTGGGCGACCGTTTCGCCGAATACCTCCGCTCGGTCCGCAATAACCAACCTGACCTCCCGGTAGCTCAACACTTCAACTCCCCCTCCCACTCCGTATCCGACCTCTCTGTCCTGGGTCTCCTCCATGGCCAGAGCGAGCAACACTGGAAATTGGAGGAACAGCACCTCATATTCCGCGTGGGGAGTCTGCATCCTGGGGGCATGAACATTGAATTCTCCCAATTTTGTTAGTGCTTGCTGTCTCCTCCCCTTCCTCAGCCCTCCTGCTGTCTCCTCCCATCCCCCAGCCTTCGAGCTCCTCCTCCTTTTTCCTTTCTTCTCCCCGCCCCCCCACCCCCGATCAGTCTGAAGAAGGGTTTCAGCCCGAAACGTTGCCTTTTTCCTTCGCTCCACTCATGCATATTTGTCCAACTGGATTAATCATCCATCCACTTGTTTTGTTTTATATATAACTTTAAGTCTAAATTCTTATTTGTGCCCTTTGTACCCTGAATCCATACTACCTTGAGTGATCCGTTTGCCTTTTGTTTGGATGCTTCTCATATACTATTCGGCTATACACCCTTTGGCTTATAAAAATTAGTTAAGCATTTTCACTCCTTTTGAATCCTAGCCGACCATCATTTATTTTACAAATAATTTGCACTTCCTTGAGTCATAGGGTCATCAAAGAAACAGGCCCTTTGACCCAACTCGTCCATGCCATCCAAGATGCCTAATATTTATGATAGTTTGTAGAAAGGAACTGCAGATGTTGGTTTATATCAAAGATGGACAAAGTGTTGGAGTAACATAGCAAGGCAGATGGCATCTCTGGAGAAAAAGGATGGGTGGCGTTTCAGGTTTGGGGCCTTCTTCAGGTGGATTCTTCTTCAGACCAAGCAGTCAAACTCTGATTCTAGTCTGGGACCATTCTAAAGAACGTCACCCATCCTTTTTCTCCAGAGATGCTAGATTATGCAGAGATGAGTTACTCCGGCACTTTGTGTCTAACTTCTGATAGTTTTATTTTTTGGCCTCTACTTGTATGTGGTTACCTACATCTTTTCATCACTTTTTTGGAAAACGCACTACCAGTTTTGTATCAAATGGCATGACTGTCAATCTCCACCCATGTTTTTTTATACAGCTCAGGATAAATACCAAAGAAAGAAATTTGTTGAGACCAATTTGTCATTTAACCTTCAAATATTCAGCTCTACTTGGGTTGTTCTATCTTTGAGAAGGCATGTTCTCCTTTTATTCCTTGTGAATATTTACATTTTCATTCTCCGTTTTCGGAGAGTTTTACCCTATGGATTTCATTTCTTCTATGGCTGCTTCCCTATTGAAAATACATTTTCATGGTTACACTTTTTGAATCTGCAGAATCTTATTTCGATTGCTGTTCAAATGTTCAGCGTAACACTGCTCAAATCTTTCACATTTGTATTTCCTTTCTCAACAGTCACCAACCCGATACCCTGGAAGCGTACTTTTGAATTCCAGCAAAAGGACACAAAGTGTTGGAGTAACTCAGCGGGTCAGGCACCATCTCTGGAGAACATGGATAGATGACGTTTCAGGCCTGGCCTTTGGTTCTAAATGTATGTTTATTTTCCAATCAAGCAATCACCTCCTAATTTATGAGCATTCAATTTCCCCAATCCCCACCATACTAAATATTCAATACAAGATTTTCAATATCTATTACCTACAATGTCACAGAGTGCATTTTTGTTTAGGTGCAATCATCTCTCCATTGGAACTCCCTTTCCCCCTGTCCTCATCAACTATAATATGTGCAGTAATCCTTGAAATTTCATAGGTTATTTCAAATGGATTTGAGACCTTTAAGAATTAATGGTGACTTTGGTCTATGCGGATATACTCTACAAATTTCATCAAAGTAATTGATTTTGAGATATTGTTTTTGCTAATTAATAATAAATGTTGCTTGATTATCATTGATGTCATTTGTCAAAATGCATTTATGGTAGGACAGGAAATCGTAATATTAGAAAAGTTGTTATTCGAGTTGTGTTTACTCAAATACAATTCTGCTCGTTTGCCAGCTTTCATTAGGGGTTATTATCCAGGATAAACAATATAAAATAAAGCAAAATGCAAAGTGCAGAATTTCTTGCCTCACAGATTCCAAGTAGATTATCCAATCGTGTGAAATCCGTACTTCAAGGTGGTATACCATTCAACATTTCCCAACAGGAAACTGTTATTCTGTCAGAAATAACTATTTCAAAAGCTAATATGGAAAAATTAGATTGCTGCAGTCAACTCTTGTATCGTACTATAAACATCACAAATTTTTGAACTTTCAAAATAAACACCAAAAAATGTATAGGTCCCTTGAAGAAATCATTCCTGGTACATTCATGCAAGGGAATGTTAATGAGGTAGGGGGGTGGGGGGGGGGCTCATCATTCTATTGACAACAGGGGTCGTAATGGCACCTCGCGAGCAGCAAACTTATGGCCTTCGTTTCAAAGTTAATTATGATAGATAAAATGCCAGCAAGGTATTTCATCACAATAAAATTTTTGGCAAAATGAAAAAGGAGCCCAAGGCTTGAACCAGCGACAGGCAAGGCATGGGAGATTTATTGAAGTGTGCAGCAGCCTGATCACAGATTCAGGTGGGAGTAAAGCCCTCTGACTCCAGAATTGGCTGTGAAGAGGTTTGATCAAGTTGCTAAGTTTTGGGAAGCGGCAAGGGGAAAGTGAAGTGAAGCAATATTGAAACCTTCTCTTCCATATGTCTCCACATTTCTGGTCTTCCCTCTAATCTTTGGAATACAAATCCACAATTTAATTCCGATCCAGTGGTATAATTCAAAATGTAATCACCAATTTTATCTGATTTAGTTTAGTTTAGAGATACAGCATGGAAACAGGCCCTTCAGCCCACCGAGTTTGCGCCGACCAGCGAACCCCACAGACTTTCACTAGCCTACACACACACACACACACACACACACACACACACACACACACACGGGACAATTTACATTTACACCAAGCTAATTAACCTGCAGACATGTACGTCTTTGGAGTTTGGGAGGAAACCGAAGATCTCGGAGATAACCTCTGCAATAACCTATGCAGGTTACGGGGAGAAGGTACAAACTCCGCACAGACAGTACCCACAGTCAGGATCGAACACGGGTCTCTGGCACTTTAAGGATAGTAGCTCTACTGCTACGCCACCGTGCCACCCTATATTTAGATGTTTAATTGTTAAAAAATGTTGCATAGGCTTAAAGATAACAACATGGAGGCATTAACAATAATTGGGAGCATCAAACAATTCATTACTTCACATTGAAAGATACGATGAGGATCACGTTATTCAGGCTGTCAATTTTGAGAGTGCAGCAGATTTTGAATAACAGAAGTGTTTGTTGAAACTGTTGGATGCAGTGCCAATCCAGCTAACGGCTTTGTCATGGGCAGTGTTAATCCTGGATTGTAGCCACCTCATCCAACAAGGCAAACGTAAGCCTGATGGATCCAGACAGTTAGCCATTGTTGCTGAACACTCAACCACTCCGTTGCAGAAACTCATGTGGGCTGGCATATATATAACATTACCATTAGATGTCAAAGGGAGGTAATCAGTATCTCCCTTTCTGCCAGTCCTTATTGCCTGAACTTGTGGAACAAAAAGAGATTATTTGACATTTATTCGTTTTTTTGTGGAAAATGTGCCTGTATATACACCGAAGGTAGACACAAAATGCTGTAGTAACTCAGCGGGACAGGCAGCATCTCTGGAGAGAAGGAATGGGTGACGTTTCAGGTCAAGAATCTTCTTCAGATCTACCCATTCCTTCTCTCCAGAGATGCTGCCTGTCCTGCTGAGTTACTCCAGCATTTTGTGTCTACCTTCGATTTAAACCAGCATCTGCAGTTCTTTCCAACACATCCTGCCTATATATACACCACTCTGTTCAGAATTCCTCAAAGCATTTTTGAATATTAGAAGGCGATAAACAGATATTAAGATAAACTGTTATCTGAAACCGAAAGTTATATTCGTGGGCTATGTCCAGTTATATTGACACATGTCAGAACAAGAGGAACAAATTATATCAGCATCCCTATGTTAAAGTTAACAGTCATGCTGCAAAATCCATTTGAATATAATACATTAGTAGTATACTGCATTTCTAAAAAAATATTTTCTTAGTCAGGAGAATGTACAGGTAAGTATTATAACACCATCAACTAGGTATGTTACAATACTTACCTTCAGCGGCGCTGCAATTCTGCCACTGGCCGTGTGCGCGATTTTGGCGTGTTTGAGGGGGGGGTGGGGTTAAAACGCGGTTTTCTGGTCCTGGTCCTGGATTATATTTTGTTGGAGTGCAGGTTTTGGCTGAGGAATCGTTCCGATGGCCGTTTTTTTGTTTGTTTTTTTGTTTGTTTTTTTAATTCGCCCGACAAGTTATTCGCTGGAGTGATTTTAAAATCAGCTTCTGAAGCCATCAATGCCGACAACGGGGACGGATTTTACGTAGGGGACAGGTAAGAGAAAGTAGTTTATTTTTATGTATAAAAGTGTTTCTTAAGATGCATTTAATTCACATTTTAAGTAGCGAAACGGTGATTTTCCCCCCCGAACGAACCGGCAGTGTATTTGCTGCCGATAAGGGTTTAAATCCACCGCAACCGCAACATTCCAATTGATAGCGTTCCAGAAAAACCCACTCGCAAGCTGATTTAAATGGGCATTAATTTACAGGTATTGAACATTAAATTCCTTCCATTTGGCCTATAAACCATGACAATGAGATTTAAAAATTATGTTATATTGTGAATTCTTGTGTTAATGTTATTTGGACACTTAGGCTATTTAAAAATGTTAATCTATTCTTAAGAAATGGATAGATGTTTCGATCTAGTAATTGAATTTTGTAATTAGCTACAATTAGGTAACTAACTAATTATATGCTTTAATTTCAGGTCATCTAAGTAAGATTGTTTCATATTTGTTTCAGAATGCTTCAATCTATAATAACTGAAAATGTCTTTCAGTTCTCTTAATTTTTAAGAAAGTTATGGGCTTTTGACTGTTCTGATCACAGCTTTTGTGTTAAGTCAATGAAAAAGTAATAGGGAACAAGATGCAAATTTTCGAGTATGAAAATGGCCATAACTTTTTTAATACTGAAGATATGAAAGTGAATTAGGTGTCAAATTAAACTTATTTCTATGCTTTATCTGATGGGATAAATTACAGACTTGATTTTTAAAATCTCAAAATTTTGTAACATTGCTACATCAACTACCAGAACCTGACAAGGCAAAGGCAATGAGAACAATCGGGAAAAATGACATCACTGAGCCAAAAATATATTTTCAAAAAACTACTTTTGATGACGTTTTGTTTCAATTTTATAAAATAAGATGTTTACATATTTAGTATGGATGTAAAAAGAAAATGGTTATCAGGCGTAAGTTCCGTAAAAGAGTCACAATAAAATTCGACAGATATACTATACGATACGATAAAACTTATCCCAGGAACAAAATTAATTTGCCAACAGTCATAAAAAACACAAAATACATGAAATATGAAAATAAAGTGGTAAGGCTTTGGGGATGTGCAAAGATTGAGGAGGTGGGGGGTCAGTCTCAGTCTACCCCACGACAGAAGTGAGAGGAGTTGTAAAGTTTGATAGCCACAGGGATGAAGGATCTGTCCTGCATCTTGGCGGAACCAGTCTGTTGCTGAAGGTACTCCTCAGGTTGACCAGTATGCCAAGGGGATTTTTTAGAGTTGATCTATCAATGTAATTTATTTACTCTTTTAGACTGATATGTTCTACACAGCATTCTATGGAAGCTAAGATTAACCTGCCAAAATATTATTTTCACTTTAATTAAATTGCTCTGGCTTTACTTATTTCCATTACATGAATTATTCTGTACTCAGAGGTTCATGCACTTGACTCAACCCCAGGCCTCTGCCATTTCACTCTGGTATAATTTGCTAAAACAGCTCCAACACCATTTTTAAATTCACCGACGATACTACTTTTGTGGCACAATGAAAGGGGAACGATGACTCAGAGTTCAAGAAGGAGAGGGATAATTTGATTGAATGGTGCCAGAATAACATTCTTGGTCTCAATGTTAGCAAGATTAAGGATCCGATTGTTGACTTCAAAGAGGGAAGGCTGAGGATCCAACCTGGTTTAATTGCCGGTAAGGTGCTGGGGAGAGTCTACAGCTTCAAGTTCCAGGCTGTACATATCTCTGCTTATATTAAGCTTATCAACGCCATGGCTTCCTAAAAACAGTGAGGAGATTTACTGTGTCAATAAATGCTCCAGTGAACTTCTATAGTGTATTGTGGAAAGCATACTGACTGGTTGCATCATGACCTTTGCCTCCATCACAGTGAGGAGTTGCCTGGTGAACTCACTGTGGTGGATGTTAAATTTGTGTTTATTGTGTGTTTTTGTCTTTTTTATTATATGTATGACTGCATGGCAACGAAATTTCGTTCAGACCGAAAGGTCTGAATGACAAGTAAATTCAATTCATCTGGTTTGGTAACTCAAATGTCCAATATTGAAGGAGGCTGCAGAAAGTGGTGCACTTTGCCAGGTACATCATGGATATTGACCTTCACACCAATGAGGGATCTATAGGAGGTGTTGCCTAAAAAAGGCAGATAACTTCATCAAAGACCCATAGCACCTTGGCCACTCGCTCATCACACTACTAGCACCAGGAAAGTGTACAGGAGCCTGTAAACTATGACCTCCAGATTCAAGAACAGCTTCTTCCCAACAACTATCAGGCACTTAAATACTGCACGACACGAACTTCAACCCAACCTCAGCAATTATGATCTATCCACAGTCGGGTCGAGAAGGGTCTCGACCCGAAACGTCACCCATTCCTTCTCTCCAGAGATGCTGCCCGTCCCCATCTGAGTTACTCCAACTTTTTTGTGTCTACAGAAGATAGACCCAAAGTGGTGGAGCATCTCAGTGGGTCAGGCAACATCTCCGGAGAAAAAGGGTAGGTGACGTTTCGGGTCTGGATCCTTCTTCAGATCTATGGATATTGTTTTGATTGCACAACTTCGATTTTGTACTATTATGGTCTGGTAACATTGTAATACTGATTATTATATATTTAGTTGTGCACTCTTTGCATTAGTGAGCTTATAAAGCTGCACCAAGTAGGAATTTCATTGCTCTGCTGCTGGTATATGTGCCATTAAACACTCTTGAGTCAAGAACATGAACAAAATTGACTCAAGACATCATCCTTGAGAGATTTGGCCCCTCTCCACGTTCCCCACAAGTCTCAGTGCAATAATTAGCTCATTATTTGCTGCAGCACAAGTAGCCATTAATTTTGCACTGTTCTGGATCACACTTATATAGTTACTATTGAACAGTACAGAATGAATGTGTTATTAATCTAACTATGGTGCACATGCAGAATAAAAGCTGTTTTTGCCCTCAAGGCTTTTTAAAGATCCAAATAGCAAAGCATTGTAAGCTAGAAAATAAAAACAGAAGCTTAAAATACTTTGCAAGTCTGTAAAGATTTATGGAAGAAGTGTAATTATATTGGCCTTGCAAAGCTGAAATGTTGCCAACGTGAAAGATTAACTCTCCTTTTCTCAAAGATCATGAACCAGAAGTAATAGCCCAGAAGATGTGGTCAGAATGAGCTGCCCACTGCCCTTTTCGCCATTAAGGAAAGATTGCCTTCTCTGTACCTCCCTTGGAATGTATTGAGACAAACCAGACATGCCAGCAAGGCCTTCCACAATGGAAGTGTACGGAGGAAAGACCTGCCTACAAAAACCTTTGAAGAAAAAAATATTTTAAGAGTCAAAAGAGCAGCACAATGTGGTTGCATAGTGGAGTGGCACTGAAGCAAAACTCCAGTGATCCGGTTCAATCTTCACTTCTGGTGTTGTCTGTGTGGTGTACGTGCATTCTCCCTACCACTGTGTGGGTTTCTCTGAAATAATCTGACTTATTCCTACCGTAAATTACCCCTTGCTGCAGACAGATGGTGATCAGAGACTGGGAGGTTGCGAATAGGTTAATTTGGGACAGTCAGCATGGCTGTGGAAGGGTCTCGACCCAAAACGTCACCAATTCCTTCCATCCAGAGATGCTGCTGTCCTGCTGAGTTACTCCAGTATTTTGTGTCTATCTTTGGCTTTGCACGTGGCAGATCATGTTTTACTAACTTGATGAGTTTTTTGAGGAGGTGACGAAGGTGATCGATGAGGGTAAGGTGGTGGATGTTGTCTACATGGATTTTAGCGAGCCATTTGATAAGCTCCCCCAAGGTAGGCTTATCTAGAAGTTTAAGATGCATAGGATTAACAGTGACTGGTCATATGGATTTAGAACTGGTTTACTGACAGAAGACAGAGTGTTGTGATGGCCAATATTCAGGCTGGAGGTCTGGGACCAGTGGAGTTCCGCAGGGATCTGTGCAGGGACCTTTGCGGTTGTGACATGAATAAATAATTTGTAAGTAAACGTGGACAGGTTGGTTAATATGTTTGCAGATGACACCACGATTACTGGGTTTGCGATTGTGTGGAAGACTGTCAAGGTATACAGTACGATATAATTAGCCATTAAAACGTGCATAGAAATGGCAGATGGAGGTTAATCCAAGAACGAGATGTTGCACCTTGGAAGGTTGAATGTAAGGGCATGGTTTACGGTCGATGACAAGACCCTTAACAGCCTTGATGTGCAGATACTAACATGCAAGGGCAGTTTGATATTGAGAAGGAGGAGGTGTTTAGAAGGAGGGGTGCCTCACTCGGCTGAAGGCTCATTCAGGGCCTACAGGGGAAGCTGGTGCAGGCCATGGCCGAACGGGAGACTCAATGCGGAATGCGGCCGAACGCTAGACCCAGTGCGGAACGCGGCCGAACGGGAGATCCAGTGCGGAACGCGGCCTGCTGGGGTAGCCGCTGAGCCGTGCCATGCTTGGACCCAGCGACCGCCTCTTGCATACGCGCTCAGTCGACTATTTCTGTACATTTGCTATACGGGGGACTCTATTGGACTCTATGTAAGGAAAGAATTTCACTGCGCATTTGCACTTCGCACTTGTGACAATGTGCTTTATTGTCACACACATTGAACCATAGAGGAGGTGTCCATGTGTATGGATCATGTGCAGGCAGGTGAGATTAGTTTATCTTGGTATCTTATGTTCGGCACAGATATATTGGGCAGAAGGGTCTGTTCCCGTGCTGTCCTTTTTTATGTCCGACAGTGTGTGTGTGTGTGTGTGTGTACATATATATATATGACTTGTATCATGTAAGAGATGATGTATTATTCTGCTGAAGTGGTGTTTGAAAATTATAAGTCCGTGTTCAACAGCAGCTTGATCAGATAGCTTTGTAGGTCAGAATGGATGAGTAATCTTTGCCTCTACATCAGCAATACAGCTGTCACCTCATTTTATACGTTTATTTTCACTAGCAACAACTGTATAACGTCCCTGGCAAATTAAGTCTGACGCATTAACCTTGAGTATTTGTGTAGGAAGGAACTGCAGATGCTAGTTTACACCGAAGGTAGGCACCAAATGTTGGAGTAACTCAGCGGAATAGACAGCATCTCTGGATAGAAGCAATGGGTGACGATTTGGGTCGAGACCCTTCTTCGGAAATGTCCTCAACCTGAAACATCACCCATTCCTTCTATCCAGAGATGCTGTCTATCCCACTGATTTACTGAGCATTTTGTGTCTAACCTAGAGTAAATTTTTTGCACAGATGAGTTTTGGGGTGAAGCAGAGGGAGGTAGGCAGAAAGATGCATGGCCAGCTCGTAGCAGGTTTTGAATCTGTCAAGTTCAGGGATGCTGATGACAAGGAAGTGCAAGGAAGATGCACTGAATCAAAATCAATTTTGACCTGAGACACTAAGATTAATCTGCCTTCTTGAGTCATACATAGTAGATGTTTGATATAACTTGCTAAGCCACTTCCGAGGACAAATAATGGTGTATGACGTTGGTGCGGGAGACGGGGTTACAGATGAGCCTTACCAGGAAGAAAGGCTTCCTTATCTAAAAGACATCATTAAAGCAGCTGTGTTTTTACGAACAATCCAATAACTTAATGAGCCAATGATAATTCATTCAAAACTCAGCTTGAATGGATCCTTAGTCAGAGATGTCACAGTGCTTAATGTTTAAATTAAAATCATACATACAATGAAATGGGATGAAATAAATATATCAATGCTATTTATAGATTTTCCTCATTACTGTCTGATTTTCAGAGGCTGCTCCATTAAGATTCTCTCTTTAATATCCTCAGAGCTCGGCTTTCAATTCTTTTTTTATAATTGCCAAAGCTTCCAGAAAGCGAAGCAACATGTCCCTCAGCCAACTGTGTGAATAAACCTGACAATGATTCATAAACCAAATCATCCTTCTGCTGCAGCAGATTGAGAGCACACCAGCAACAGAGTATCAACACATTTTAATGTGCACCAATAGTTCAGTCCTGGAATTAAAGGCATTATGTCATCCGGTTGCGAGGATGAAGTGTGATATTGGTAACCATTCACAACAGCCTAAGATGCTACCATGGTAACAGCATCGGCGTAGCAACTTAATAAAGTCAGTCAAAATTCATGCCTTCCGAGGTTGTGTGCTGGTAAAATCAAAGAGACTACTTCAGAATAATGGTGAAGAATTTATATTTAGTAGGTTATTTTGCCTTTATAAAGAAAAAAGTCATTTATCTAATACATTGGAACGGAAAGTGGATAAGTGTGCTCTGTGCATTAGCTCTGAACCTTCACCAAAACAGATGAAATACTCTATATTAAAAGTTGCAACATATGGTGGCTCGATCTAAATTGGCAAAAAATATTTGGTGGTAACGGGCATAGCATTGACAGAATCTGGAGGTCTTGCATCATGCGTTACCAAATTTTGTAATTTATAAATTTATGCTTTGGAAAAAGATACTGGTGAACATAGGACCAATTTACTGTTATGGTTCAGCAGCAAAATACCATATTTAAAAATTTTTCAACTGTGATTTATTTTAGCATGTAAAGCTTGCATTGAGGCATGCTAGTTCTTTGTCTTCTCTGCACCAGGCAATAAGGAAATTATTATGTGCAATAATGCCGTCTGCCTTTGGTTCTGCCAGTGTCAGGAAGCTTATCTGCAAGCCTGCTGCTCCTGACAACCAATACAAACAAGCATGCAACTCTTATCTCCTCACAAAGCTACAAATGCACATTGACATTAGAGAGCAGTGCTGTACAATGAAGCACGGCTCATCTTATTAGTCAACATTTCACTTCAAAATGAATTTCTAAATGGGATGTACTGCGGTTAATTTATGTTCTTAATTTTATGGGTTTAATGCAGGGCATTTATTAAAAACATGTAAAGCTGAACAACAGCACATAATTACATAATTCACAGGACTTAATTTAAGCCTTAGGACTTTGCATTAGATGTCTTAGTATGTTGTTTCTCAACAAGTAGATGATGAGAATGGTATCCTAATCATTTTGTTTTTAATAATGATGATTTATACCTCTCTCTAAGGCACACAGAAATGGGAACAAAGTATTTTTAAATTAATGAAGTGGTGATGTAAAAGTACCTTGTTAAAGCAATAACATGACAGGCACATTATCAGACCAGGCACAGCAAACGCAAGTTACAATTTGGTTGGGAAAAAAAAAGAAATCTTGAGAAAAAGAACAGAATCTCTGGACTATTCAGTGATGCTGTTGTATGTATTGTATGTATGTTGATAGGGTAGAGAATCAGAACCTTTTCCCAGAGTAGTGAGCATAGCTTTAAGGTGAGAGGGAAAAAGTTCACAGGAGTACCGGGGAAGTTTTTTACATGCGTGGAACATGCTGCCTGGGGTGGTGGTGGAGGCAGATACGAGAGGGGCATCCACAAGACTTTTAGAAAGGAACAAGGACACGAAGGGACATGAATCACATGCAGGCAGACCAGATTAGCTTAACGAGGCATCGTGTTCAGCATGGACACTGTGAACCAAAGGGCCGCATGTTTTGCGCTGGATGTATGTACGGGGAAAACTGTCAGTTAATTCAACTTTAGGTGACAGTTATTTGTGGCTGTAAAGGCCTATATGGGAAGGTAGTGGAGAATTATTTCAATAGTTCTTTGGGATGAGACCCTCACTGGCAAGGGTCTCATACCGTTCCCTAACAGTTCATTCCCAACTGTTCCAGGGAACGGTATGACGAGCAATCTCTTGATCTATTGCATCTGTGTGTTGAAGGTATTTACAAAGTGCTGTTAAAATGGGAACAACTAGGGTTTTGTAGTGAGCAATCAGGATGACATATGATTAGGGCAATCACACAAGCATCACACGAACTTGGATGATCATGGTTTTTCCATGTTATGGCGGATGTACTCATCCAGACATGTGCAAAGGGTTTCATTCCACTCTTGACTAGTGGTTAGTGGTTGGTTGTAGGAGGTTGAGGGTGGCACGGTGGCGCAGCGGTAGAATTGCTCTCTTACAGCATCAGACGATGGGTTTGATCCCGACTACGGGTGCTGTCTATATTGAGTTTGTACGTTCTCCCTGTGACCACGTAGATTTTCTCTGGGTGCTCCAGTTTCCTCCCACACTCCAAAGACTTCCAGGTTTGTAGGTTGATTGGCTTTGGTTAAATTGTAAATTATCCCTAGTGTGTAGGATAGTGCCAGTGTACAGGGTGATCGCTTGCACCGTGGGCTCGGTGGGCCAGAGGGTCTGTTTCTCTGCTGTTTCTCTAAAGTCGAAAGTCTAAAGTAAAGGTGAGTCTGGTTCCACAGAACACCACAGGATACCACCTACATTGAGATTTTGAGACAGTTTTTATGAGCTAGCTTTGCCCAACATCTTCAAGCAGATATATATTATATTTGACTTTTATTTATTTGCTCGCTCATTTTCTGTTTATTATAACCTGATGTCAGTCTTGGGGGAAAAAAGAGAAATAACCTTTTGAATATGAATGATTAAGTAATGAGCCCTATGTACTCCATTCAGTGCTCCTGAGGTGGCTTATTTTACATCGGTGAGAACAAGCATAGACTAGGCAGCTATGTTGTTGAACACTTGTGCCAACCATTTTAACTCCCCTTTCCATACCAACCTTTCAATCCTTGGCCCCTTCCATTGCCAGATTGTGGCCACATGCAAAATGGAGGAACAGTAACTCATATGCTGCTTGGGCAGCTGACAATCCAAGTATTAAAGTTATTTAAGTAATACTCCCTTTCTCCTTTCCTGCACCCCCTCCGGCACCCACCCCGATGCACATCTATTTCTCCCAATATTCAGCTCCAGTCACCCTGTTCCTTTCCCATCCTTCGTACACTCATCTCCTATTCCCAAGTCCCTCATTTCCCATTCATCCTCCTTGCTTCCCGTCCCTCCCTCTGGCTTTACATACTCTTCTACTCTCTTTATCTGACACACTTGTGTCTCCTTTTCGTCTCTACCTTGCTTCACCATTTTGCCAACCAACTCCCCCACCCCCCTCACTTGTAACCACCTATCACTTACCAGGCTTTATCCCGCCCCCACCCCTCTTTTCCAGCTTTCTGCCCCCTACTACAATTAGTCTGAAGGGTCCCAACCCGAATCATTGCCTGTCTAAACATCGCGTTAGTACCTACCTCAACTACTTGCTCTGGCAGCTCGTTCCATACACCTTGCACCCTATGCGTGAAAAAGGTCCCCCCTCACAATCCTATGTCCTCTGGTTCTCGATTCCCCTATTCTGGTCGTCTACCCGATCTATTCCTCTCATGATCTTATACACCTCTATAAGATCACAGCACATCATCCTGCGCTCTAAGGAATAGAGTCCCAGCCTGCTCAACCTCTCCCTATAGCTCAGTCCTGGCAACATCCTCGTAAATCTTCTCTGCACTCTTTCCAGCTTGTTAACATCTTTTCTATAACATGATGCCCAAAACTCCATACAATACTCTAAATGTGGATCCACCAACGTCTTGTACAACTGTAATATGACCTCCCAACTTCTATACTTGATGCTCTGACTGATGAAGGACAATGTGCCAAAAGCCTTTTTGACCACCCCATCGACCTGTGATGTCACTTTCAATGAACAATGTAGCTGTACTCCTAGATCCCCCTGCTCAACAACACTCCCCAGTTTGCTTTTTTATCCCTTATTTATCTCTAACCATAATTCTACATTGTATTTCATATCTTTCATCCTATTCTCTGTAACTGAATGACACAGTGCATGGGCATTGAATATGTATCCTGTACCTGCCTTCTCTCCATACCCCCTGATCCCTTTAGCCACAAGGGCCACATCTAACTCGCCTCTTAAATATAGCCAATGAACTGGCCTCAACTACCTTCTGTGGCAGAGAATTCCAGAGATTCACCACTCTCTGTGTGAAAAATGTTTTCCTCATCTCGGTCCTAAAAGATTTCCCCCTTATCCTTAAACTGTGACCCCTTGTTCTGGACTTCCCCAACATCGGGAACAATCTTCCTGCATCTAGCCTGTCCAACCCCTTAAGAATTTTGTAAGTTTCTATAAGATCCCCCCTCAATCTTCCAAATTCTAGCGAGTACAAGCCGAGTCTATCCAGTCTTTCTTCATATGAAAGTCCTGACATCCCAGGAATCAGTCTGGTGAACCTTCTCTGTACTCCCTCTATGGCAAGAATGTATTAGGAGACCAAAACTGTACGCAATACTCCAGGTGTGGTCTCACCAAGACCCTGTACAACTGCCGTAGAACCTCCCTGCTCCTATACTCAAATCCTTTTGCTATGAATGCTAACATACCATTCGCTTTCTTCACTGCCTGTTGCACCTGCATGCCTACTTTTAAGTCTGAAGAAGGGTTTCGGCCCGAAACGTTGCCTATTTCCTTCGCTCCATAGATGCTGCTGCACCCGCTGAGTTTCTCCAGCTTTTTTGTGTACCTGCCTACATTTAATGACTGGTGTACCATGACACCCAGGTCTCGTTGCATCTCCCCTTTTCCTAATCGCCCACCATTTACCACCATATGAGAAAATACGGACCATCTAGTTTTGAATGCAAACAAGACCAGTTTCATTTAGTTAAATTGAAATTGTCATAATAAATGGTCTTCAGTTATATATTACATAAATCACTTCAGCTTAAATGCAAACACACTCCGTGAATTAAAATTGCAATCAGTGTAAACACTGAGTAACAAAAGAAGCAAGTCTAAAGGCTATATTTTTTTAGAAAGCTGGGCCAATGTATGGTAAAGATAGGAAAGTACGAAAGGTTATACAAGAATTTAAGTGTTATAGAAAAACAGTTGAAACCTATATTAATTTTTTTTTACTCTCATGAAAAATATTGCGCTGATTTACAAGATAAAATACAAATCAGAATTGTGTGCTCGAAAGTCTGTGAGAAGATGGAGCAAGATAGGATGACAACAAAAGTTAAGAAATTATGGGGAAAAACATTTTCTCTACCACAGCTTCTTCTGATCACGTTTATTCAAGCAGATAGCATACAATCTGATGCTTTGAATATCAAAATGAATTTATTTATAACCTGGGATAGTGTGCGGAAATAAGCAGAATTATCTCATGCCAAAAATAAACATATGGCATGTTATTAAGAATTATCACACAAGTCATATAAATTATTTTAAAGAGATAAGGCATTCGCTCCTGAACAAAGAGAGGATAGAGAGAGCAAGTGGAAAATTTTAGATATCAACAAAACAGATTGTTTGACAAGTTAAACGGATGCCTCTGTTCCTGATCGAAATAAGAATGCCGATAAAATAAACCAGCTAATCTGTTGTTATACGATAATTAAGACTCCACTCTGTAATGTAGATGATAATGTGTAGCGAATTGTATCATAAATTAAAATAAGGCCAATGTTATAATCAACAGCCAAATATTTTAACAACCTGCAAAATAATAAAAAATAACAGCAAACTGCTTTCAAAAATCTGAACTTTTGAAACTTTTGAAATTCTTCACTGACAAATTACTTAGTACATCAAAGTTCTTCAATATAATTGTTTAATGAAGGAAAAGATTTTGCTTCCGATAACACAAGAGTTTATGAAGACAAATTTCATGACATTCCATTTGAGGATGTGAATTCCAGAGAGGGTTGTAGTCTTTCTGAAGATGCCTATACATTACAATATGATATTTTTGTGGGAAAAAACAAGGAAAATCTTTCTTTGATCTTGGCTCTGGAGAACGTATGTAATTTGCTTTGAATTTGGACTATTGTTCCTCAACCTACAAAAAACCTGCAACATTAATACAGAGCATCAATGTCTTCTGTCCTGTAGGATTTTTTCCCCTCAATTCTGCATGATTTCAGACAAGATTCTGCTTCACACATTTAACACATAACGAACAATCTGCATCATTTACTGAGTGTGGTTACATTATTTGGTTCATTAACCTTGCTGGGTTTGAAGGTTAACCAGCTATCCGAGGAAAAGGCGTGAACATGCATGAAGGAACAGCTTTGATACAAAAAAAATTAAATTAGCAATTTTATGTCTTTTGATATTCATTAGCTTATTGTATATAAAAAAAAAGAAAAGTGGTGTTGCATTTTTAAGCATTTATCCAGAGAAAATGGTTATACATCTATCACCGAAGTATTTCACAAAACAAAAGAATAATTTTGACTTACCCATGTTACTGAAGGAGTAGCTTGGGGAGGGAGCGAAGACTTGGGCTGCAAAATCTTCAAATGGCATCATCTCTTTATGTTGCTGGACTATTGCTTCAACATATTGAGCTCTTTCTTCATAACTGGACGAGTGGTTAAAGAAGAATCCAAAAACACGTGGAGGTGAACAATACACAAAATCTTATGCGATGCATAAAAATGCCAGTTCCAACACCTGTAATTTTTTAATAGCCAAGAGGCAGAACAGTTGCCCAATTGCCACTGTTTTGGTCAAAGACTCTACTAACGTCAATTTTTCGCTATTTTTTTTAGATGTAACATGAAATTAAAACATTCCAATTAACTATATTATGAAAATGTTCACCATGAATTTCACGAAAACAATATTTAGTCATCAATTTAAGTCACTGCAGTGTCTCATCCGATATAATGCATTTTTGTATATTTAAATAGAAATAAATAATTCATTCAGTTGAAGGAACAAACTCCATAATAATGACAGATGGTGAAACAAAATTCACAATTTTTCAAATCACAATTTGCCACTGTATTCTTTCACGGAATTTAACATATTTAAAGCATTCACCAGAACGCATTGGGAAATTGAACAAGCAAATCGAGGCCGTTATTGTTATTCTTTTATGATATGTGATCATTGTGTAAGCAGTGTGGCCCCAGGTGCAGAATGTTCAACGAGGTCTCCGCACACAGTACGAACAGAACTTTTCCTGCAACGTGCCATAAAACTTTGGATCAATCAAAACCATTTAAAAATAATTTAACATCAACTCCTCGGAATACATCACTTTACTGCTGAACGGTTTTCAATTTCAATGTGTCATAGTTAATAATCAGCACGTGCCAGACCTGCCACAAAATATTATTTAAGATTGGGAGCTCCAAGAACAAACTAAAAACCACACAAGAAATACACACTTGTCAAAAATCTGATTGCATTATCTGCAATAAAACACCACTAAATTGCTTCCCTATGACCAGAGTAAAACTTGTAACTGCCGCAGTAATCAAAAACCAGTCACCAATAACTTAAAAGCATGACAGAGTTCAACAACCTTCCAGCTGTCCTAATAGGACCCCTGCTTGTAGCTGCTTTTCATGACACACTGTGGAGAGCTTTAATTTTCTTCTTTGTGTAAAGTTTCACACTCCACAAAAGAGGTTGAAAACACAGTTATAAATCACGGACAAAGCCCTGGCCCTTGTAAAATGTCCTGTTATCTTTAACACCTCTTTGAAAGTGAAGTTGATGTAACAATTTGGGCGTCAAAATACAGGCGCATAGAAGTGCAGCATAAGAACACCCTGAAATGAGAAAAATACAATTAACTGTTAGTTTTGGGAGCTTTAGTGTAGCTTTCTTATAGTATTAGTTAAATGACACTTTAAATACATCGGTGTTGCCTCCAAGAGTCAGGCTGTGAAGGGTGGGTTTTATTAATAAAAATCAAAGTTGTTTTTTCTTCAATAATACTGCAATCAAAAGCAACAAGAAAGATTTACAAATAAAAGAGTAAAAAATAAGTTTTTAAATTATTTAAATATCTGCGAGGTTGATCAGTATGTAGTTCATTATAGTGATGTTCTTTATCTGTAAAAGTATTCTGTGAGCTCATTATTTAGTGTTAGAATAGAAATATGGACCTTCGCTCCATATTTATTGCTGGCCTTTCAATGCAGACCCAAATTCTGATGACCATGGTTAATGAATAGGCTGCTTAATTTGCTCAGACCAGAGGCACACATTTCTACCAATTCTTCGGGGACCAACTGATGTCATTCACAAGTCATTAGAAGTCGTCTTTTTCTGAAATGCATGCGGGCTGTTGCTGGGCCTTTCCACTCCATATTGCCACAGCAAGCCACTGGCCTCGTCAACAGCAGGCTGTTGGGCTGGTGTGTCCTTCTGGCGAACAGGCGCTTTGACACTAAGCTGGCACGTGCTGGCGCAGCAGGAACAGGCTTGGGCGTGACAAATTGTTGAAAGAGCCGAGCTAAAGTTGAGGCCGTGAGCCACCTGAGCCTCAGGCCCTCTATGGGCCTGTCATCAGTTGCCAATTCATTGCTTGGCCAATAGTCTGTAGTCAGCTTCTGGGCTCAGTTTAAACAAGGCAGAAACAATATATAGCTCTTTCAGGCGATGGCTAATAACACCCTGCTGTTTAATGAAAGGCCCTGCATAACTAACACATAGGAATACAATGCAGCACACAACAGCTAACAAAACAGAGACATTCACTAAATAATGTATGCAAAGACAGTAAGACCAGGGACTCCAAATTAACGTAGACCCAAATGATCTAGTACAATAGCCAGTTCGCTCATGAAGGCAGGCAGGCAGGCAGGCAGTAATGTGGACCGTGACAACATGCATCAAGTCTGCAAGGAAAAAGCAGGAACAATGATAGCACACTGAATGTATTAGGATTTTGTCCAATTTATATTTTAACCTTTAAGATGGCCACTTACTATGTTTCTCGTTTATTCATAACACACTAGTAGAAAACAGTAGCACAAAGTATAATATTCATGTTAGCGGATCTTATGTTTATTGGTGAGGCTGTAAATTTAAAAAAAACTAAAAACAGGTGTATCTAAATAAAGATTAGTTGCATGAAACTAAAACTAGCGTTTCAGTTGTTAATAATATTGTCAGAAGTTGTGACATTTCCAAGGTGCATAAAAAAAACTACAACAAAGTGCCTTGATATTTATTAGTCTCTTTAAATTCTACAGATAATTGCATCATGGTTTGCTCTAGTTCAGCTAGCTGTTTCTCTGGTATTGATTGAGAGTATTAAACACAAATAGCTTCTTAAAACGAGGAGACAGATTATCGCAACCATTGGGAAACCAGAATTAACTAGCCGATGCTCACAGTCATATATGACAATATTTCAGGATGCTGCATTTAAATGTGAGGAATATCAATAATATTTGGTTAGCAATCTTTCTTTATGATATTTAAAATTACACATAAACAATAATTAGCAAATAATGGATGAAAAAAAAATCCTTTACAATTCAATTAATTCCTTACGTTGTAGCTCATATAACAAGAATGGAAAAAAGCACATCAAGACCTTGTTGTCATAGTAACTGATGTCACTAAGAATGAGT
Source organism: Amblyraja radiata (assembly GCF_010909765.2). NCBI lineage: Eukaryota > Metazoa > Chordata > Chondrichthyes > Rajiformes > Rajidae > Amblyraja > Amblyraja radiata. The sequence goes on from NC_045963.1 coordinate 69,494,817, forward strand.
CACTTTGAGTGCAAGTACATTAGCAAAGACCATAAACACACAGCCATGCAAAATAAAAGGCCATCATGAGAAATGCATCAAAAGTATGACGTCAGCAAGTATTAAAGTACAATTGTGGAAGGGATTGGGAATAGAATTTTTCTCCAAACTCATTAAAAATTGAGTTCCTTCAAAAATTAGGCTAAACAATAAAATAAATAAGAAAAGGACAAAAGGTAAATAAAGCCATATGGCCCACCATTATCATAAATGCAGATAATTTCTACATGGTTGCTACTGAGATTGCTTGACTAAATATTGACCAAAGTAAGAACAGACATGATTTCCGTAGATAGGATACACCTTCGCAGCAAAATTGTTTGCTTTATGCTGAACAGTCTGCAACAATACTAACTAAATAAAACTGTGAATACATTCAACTGAAACAATGCATACTGAAATGCAGTTTTTTAATTGTGCATTTGCCAAATGTTCCACAGAAAGCAAAACCAATAATATTCTCAATTGTTGAATCTTTATTTGTCAAGTAAATCAGAATAGTAACACTAAAAGAGAGGCCAACACAGTGCTCATTTCAGTTTCGATGAGTCGGAATCATATACTGTTTATGCTACAAATCAGAAAGCACAAGGTTTAATTCCTGCTCTGTGTTAAATTGTCACAGCTGATGTTAGCCAAAGGGTAGTTATAAATCGGATAGGAAGGAAAAATGTAATCAGGACTCATATTTGCTATAAACTGGCAAAGGGCTCCTGCCTATTATCTGCATGAGATGGTTGATTTCAATCCATTAAGATATAAGATACTGATACAGAAACCGGCAAAGGCTAAATAATATCAAAGTTGCTTGTTTGAAAACCAAGTCTTCTTAGTGTGAGCAAATGAAACTGGTAAATTTCTCTGGGTCATTCTTCTACAGGGAAGCTGACGTATAATGGACCTTATCACCTGATGAATGCATAGCTCAATTATACGTTTCGTATGAAGCATATGCTTCTTATCACTTCATTAAACATAAAAGGTAATTGTTTTATTCCTGTACACATTCAATTTTACTTGCAATTTGTTAATACAAAGAAAATTTCATATTGTAGCTAATACTCCATTCAATTTGACAATGAAATACTGCAATAAAAACAGAAAATGCTGGAAATTATCTGCAAACACTTTTAATTTCCATGCATTTGCTGAAAACAGGATAATGGTAAATTTCAGGCCAAAATATATTTATCGTTATAGAAAATACAATTTGTAAATCATTTGAATGAGGTCTGCCGATAGCATCCACTATTTGGCTATCAAGGAGTGGAGAGAGAAAATTAATATTTACATTAAAAAAATCTAAACCTTTAATACCTTGTAAAGGATGGGCACTTGGGACAGGTACTTGAAGACACCCAGGTCATGTAGCAGCTGAGGCCTTCAGAACAAGAGCAGACCTCTTGGAGGTCTTGGAGAAAAATAATAAAAAATGAGCTTTTATCATTTCCCATCTTTCAACATTTTTTTTGTGTCCTTTTAGCAGTCTGAAATATGGTATTCTTTCAAGTACACAAAAATGTGCCTCAAAATGTTTCAAGCAGTTCTGAAATGTTAGACTGCAGAAATCACAGCATCTAATTAGAGTCCAGCAATCTTCTACAAATACCAATGTGCTGATGATCAATGATTTAGGAATAAAAACACGACCAGGATGCCAAGAATTTCACCCTTGATCTTCTTCAAATTGTACCGAGGGTTTGTTTAAATCAGACATATCATGTGATTAAAATTAACAAGTGGACAAAAAAAGGTTCGAGGATGTGTTGAGTGCTTCCTTGAAGTGCAACATCTCCTTTGACTCCAGTGAATCCCTGGCCTGAGAGTCTGCTCCGAGTGGAGAAGGCATATTCGGAAGTGTATTCAGTACTTCAAGTCCACATATCAGGAGCATGCAGAAGTCATGCATGGGCGGCAGAAGGAGCTCACACCTCACCCCACCAGCCCATGCTGTCAACCACCTCCTGACCCAGCTCTGGAAGAGCTTGCAATTCCCACGTTAGCCTCAAAGCTCCCCCCCAAAAAACACGGACGGAAAGTAAATCATGCTCAAGCCCGAGGAACTGCCCAAGCAAAATTCAGAGAATCACTAGCAAGCTCCTATAAATAACATGACAATAATCAGACAATCTGTTGCTTTAGGAATAAATGTTGACTTGAATCCTATCGTCAGAACTGTACCCATTTTAACAGCCAGCTGCTACTCTTCTTTCGCCTTTTAGGATAGAAGTGGCCCAGCTACGTCAAATGTTGGATCTGAGATAACTAGATGTCCTTAGGACCCAGCACTGCATCATGCATAAAATGGCCTCCATCTAAGGTAGCCTCCATCCGAGAAAAAATTTGAAACTTATAATCAAACAACAATAATTATGATTAAAGATAATTCAAAAACTAGAGCAACATACGACTGATCTCCACATTTCTCTAATTTCACATTATCTGCATGAGGAAGCTGCTGAAGGCAAGTTTGATGCAACTAAAACATGAAACCATATATTGGCTGCTCAAAAGCTTTCACTCGGAAGGATTATGGAATTTTCCATGCAATTAGCTATAATTTTCCCAACCAGTTGAATCCTGGTTTCTAACTGACGCATGGCTAATGTTCTGCAGCAATATACCTCCACAGGGACCGTTAACCTGTACTGCTTATGTGCGTCTTTGATTAGACGGTGAAACAGCAATGTGCTAAATCCCAATTTTCTTGATCAATTCATGCCAAAAGGAGATGAGAGGGTAAAATTGAACCATTTATAAAATAGTCTTCATTGTGTGCTTTTATCCGATTTGGAAGAGGTGAATCAATAATGTCTGAGATGTTACTGAATAATGAATTGTCAACTAATTTTCAAATAGGCATTGACATCCCATATATTTCAAATCCTCTGATTCAAAATGCTTCGTTATATCAAGGCAGTTTAGACTATTGAAGACTGGAATGGATTCTCTCAGTTCTGTTTTATCTTATTATTCCTTTTCCATTGGTAGCCTTAATAAAATATGATTGAATTTTGTGACTAAGTCTAATTTAAATGTTTAGTTTCATAGCATAGTTAAAAACCAAATGGCACATTGATAATTGAAACTGAACCAGTAATCTTTTAGTATCATCTGAAAGAAATTTTTAAATTACTATATCATAATCCTCAATAGGTTCCAGGTCTTATAACTTCTGCAAATTTAGAATCAGATGTAATGCCGTGGCAAGGGGAATAACAACTGCATTGAGTTTAAGAAGGAACTGCAGATGCTGGAAAATCGAAGGTACACAAAAAAGCTGGAGAAACTCAGCGGGTGCAGCAGCATCTATGGAGCGAAGGAAATAGGCAAGTTGCCTATTTCCTTCGCTCCATAGATGCTGCTGCACCCGCTGAGTTTCTCCAGCTTTATTGTGTAACAACTGCATTGATGCAGGAGAGCCCCCTGATATCAATTAGGACCATTTGCAAACAATTTATTCAGAAATTCATTTGTTCCTTTATGTACCGTGTTGGCATAAATAAATCTAGGCACAATGTAACAGGGTGAGTAGAGGACAATTTTTTTAGCTGTCCATTTGTTTCTAATAAGAATTTTTAATCATGAATACAAAGATCTGAATAGACTGATACAATGTTATAACAAGGAACTGCAGATGCTGGTTTATACCAAAGATAGACATACAAAAAAACATTGGACTAACTCAGCAGGTCAGGCAACATCCCTGGAGGACAAGGTTAGGTGATGTTCCGGATCAGAAACCTTCTTCAGATTTTGTTTACTCAATGCTATGGCAAGTTCTTTACTGCATGCGTTGAGTGGGGCTTTAAAAAAAAATCAGTGTTCTGGTGATAAAGATGATGTTTTCTTTATTTTTAATGTGTAACATTATGATTCATTGTAAAAGATAAATATACGAAAATCCATAATTAAAGTAGATGCATTTGCGTGCCAATCATTTAACCTGTAACTCACTAAATAAACAGTCCTTTGAATATCCTAACCAACATTGCTTCACAAATATAAAGACCTTCCTTTGGATAAAGTTAAAAATACACTTGGTCAATTTGTTTTTATACACTTAACCTTACTGCAACCTACAATTCTGTCAGGATACAGAAATGGCGAAGGAGGCACTATTAACTAATAGGAAACTTTGCAAGCTCTATAAAGGGTGTGTTAATGAACAAACTATTGGCACAGGTACATCCCAGGAATCAAAGCTCATTTGCCTGTGAACATTTTTTAGCTGTCAGTCAAAATGCCAGCGGAATTCAGAAATATAGAACTTTGGGAATCTGCTCAAGTAAGACAGGCTCTCAGATTCACTTGAGTGAACTTAGAATTGAAAATTCTTTGGGAGTTACTTTCTGCCTACTTCCACTTAGTTTAGAGATACAGCGTGGAAACAGGCCCTTCGACCCACCAAGTCCCGCTGACCAGCGATACCCGTGCTAATAACATCCTACACACTAGGGGCAATTTACAATTTACAGAAGCCAAATTAACCAACAAAAGTTATACGTCTTTGGAGTGTGGGGGGAACTCCGGAGCACCTGGCTAAAACCCATGCAGTCACCGCGTGAATGTACAAACTCCGCAACAGACAGCACCCGTACTCAAGATTGAACCAGAGTCTCTGGCGCTGTAAGGCAGCAACTCTACTTCAGCATCACCGTGCCGCCCCCTTCTAGGTTTTCCTGAAGTCGCAGAAGATGTAAAGTATGTCTATTCATTTTGGAGAAATAAGTCATAAAAAAATGTAAATGCTCAAGTAAAATCAACCAAAATGATTTTCTGTGGCTTGCACAAATACGATTCGTCATCTTGAATATTCAATGCTGCTTTTGGTGGCCATTTAAATATTTATATTAATTGCGTGTAGCTTGACTACATAGGCTCTATAACGTCACATATGCAATTTCAAAAGAAATTTCAGATGATACTGGGAATAAAAACATTATCCTGCATCTCCACTAGGTGGACAGCTCAGAAAAGGTGAAAAAACACTTTCTGGGAAATGGTTTGGATTTTCCATTTGTAAAAAAGCCAAAGCTGTAAGTTTTTGTCAGTATCATACCATTACATTGACTGTAATGCCTGAGAGAGACACAAAGTGCTGGAGTAACTCAGCGGGTCAGACAGCATCTCTGGAGAAAAGGAATAGGTGACGTTTCGGGTCAACGTCACCTATCATTCGGGTTGTCAGGATCTGAAACATCACCTATTCCTTTTCACCAGAGATGCTGCCTGACCCGCTGACTCACTCCTGCATTTTGTGTTTATTTTCAGAGCAATCCAGCATCTGCAGTTCCTTCCTGCCCCATTTTGTAACTCCTGATGTTTGGCATGCGCATTCAAAGATAGTAGTTAGAAGATATTGTCATTACTGCTCATTCATAAGTTGCATTGGTCTGAGGAAGGGTTTCGGCCCGAAACGTTGCCCATTTCCTTCGCTCCATAGATGCTGCTGCACCCGCTGAGTTTCTCCAGCACTTTTGTCTACCTTGCATTGTTTGCCAGCTTCTCCACAGTAATCTTGAGAATTTCCATGTATATTTACCAACTATCCTCCTTATAAAGTGTTGCACCATACAAATAAAATATAAATGACATACCTAACCATAATTTTCACACAGCAACTTCTTTGGATCCAAAAAAACAAATTTTACACAAATACAATGGATTGTAATTTTATCAAACATCTACTAAAGAACCGAAACACAATCAAAAAACATTTAGGATATTTCAGCCTCTAATTTTATATTACCTAAATGTCCAATCTATATTTTGTATTTGGTTAAATAAATTATTTTCTCAATTTGTTGTATCTTTGAATTCTAAGATTTCAAGACTGACTGCTCGCAGAGCTTTATGACATGGTTGGGAGACATCAGAGATCCCCTAGAACTTTTACTTGACATCAAATAACGTTGGAAAAGGGGAAATCCACATAGACTGTCAGATCATCAAAGACCGTTGTTGTTGAGATTAGCAATGAGCACACTGACCTCATTGTCCACTGTAAAATCCAAGTATAACATTCAAACCTTGGCACACAAAACTCCGCGATGTTGAGTTGTAGGAAGGAATTGCAGATGCAGGTTTAAACCGAAGATAGACACAAAATGCTGGAGTGACTCAGCGGTTTCGGCTCGAGACGTCTGAAAAAGGGTCTCGATCCGAAACTTCACTCATTCCTTCTATCCAAAGATGCTGCCTGCCCACTGAGTTACTCCAGAATTTTGCATCTATCTCTGTGGTCATGAGCATATATTTAGCTGGAGGAGGCATACAGTTCTGCAACACGCTCTTAATTTCATAATTGAGCATTTAAGTTTTATAAAAAGTCAAGGTGCCATGTGGCATTTGTACATGGAAATAATGCCTAAGGTATCTATTTTGTTCCGCACAAAACATTGATAGAAGTTTATCATCCTACCTTGATTGGGGGTTCCAATTTTCACACGTTTCATTGTTCTAATATATTTTTTTAAAAAGCAGATGCAATACAGAAAACCCTTGTTTTAATGGACCTCTTTGTAACTGATTTCAGTTATAGTGCACTAGCCTACTGACTGCTGCCCATGCCACCCCAGGCTTGCGCCGTCTCCCCGACCGTTAGCAGCGAGCGCCGGCTGCTCCCACACCATGCCCATGGCCACTTGCAACAAACTCAGATGTGCAACTGACCTGTGGCCGTCTCGACTCGAAAAATCCATGTTATCCAGAGATGCTGCCTGACCTGCTGAGTTACTCCAGCACTTTGTCACCTTTTGCAGATTCACCAACAACTGCAGTTGTTCATTTGACTACTTACACAATGATAATACCGTACTCCGTTATGGCGGACAATGGACAATAGTCCCCTCCCTGGTCCCTTATAACAACGATTTACTGTACTGTTAGAAAAGTTGCTCTGTTTTGTGGCAAATTGTTGGATTAAGGAGGATAAAGAGGAAAGGAGAGAAAATGAAGAAGAGCGGGTAGGCACAATAAGGCTTAATATTCTCAGGGGTGCTATGTGGATTGCAAGCAACAAAATGGTCGAAACCAGCTTGGGTAGCAGAGCAGCACTTGACTTGAGGTAAGGTGGGCTTGGCTTCAAATATGCAAAAGTCAGCCAACTACAAGATAATGGGGTGGTACTGGCTACTTGTGAGTGACTGGATGTTGTGTTTCTTGCATCAACTGTTGGAACTGCAATAGGACACCATGAAATGATTGTGGCACTGAGAAGTCCATGTTCAATGTCAAGGTAAATGGGGAGTCTGACACAAACTTGATGTCGCTCCTTTTAGCATTCAAAGGGTCTCGTCATAAATATGAAGTTAGACACAAAAAGCTGGTGTAACTCCGCAGGTCAGGCAGCGTCTCTGGATAGAAGAAACGGATGATGTTTCGGGTCAATACCCTTCTTATAAATATCACCACTTCCATCACAGTGCAAGCAGCAAGCATCCAATATGTGCACGCTGCAGTGGATACTCCAATTGATGCAGTGCTGGCTGTACCTGATACCATCTACTTATGGATTACAGTGTGCTAGGGAGCTTGCAGACTGTCATAATATTCCAAACAACTGTCATCTAACTAGTCAATAGGATTGTTGAGGTATCACACAACAGCAATTATTCCATGGCATACAGACACAACTGGTCCCTCTCAGAAACTCCAAAATGTTGAAAAGCTGGAGGTCAAATCCAATTTCATCCCCATTTAATTGTCATGAATTGTGAGTTATACATGTCTAACGTATAAAGCACAGGAGACCCGACCTTTTTCCTGTCGGGTCTCCGTTGTCGTTGGGACCTAGTACCGAGGAGCCGCCTCCAGCCAGAACGACCTGGGGGCTCCAGTCGCGGAGCCTGTGGACTTACCATCGTGGGGCTGGCCGGCCTCGGAGCGTAGGAAGCGGTGGTGGCTCGCTGCTGCGGTCCGACTCCGGAGCTCGGAGGCTCCAGCCGCAGGTCCGGCGGACGGGACATAGCGAGCTCGCGGGTCCTGGTGGGAGACCGCTTTTCGGAGCTCCCGCAACGCAACTTCTCCAGTACGTGTCGCGGGGTTGGAACGACCCGGAGCGGGGCCATACATCGCCAGGCGCGGCTTTAATGGCTGCGGGACATGCCAACGCCCTCCGGGGGCTCCCCGTTGAGACATTAAGACCTGGAACATTGCCCGCCTGGGGGCATTAAATATCGTGAGAAAAATGGAACACAGGGGAGAGAAAAGACTTTGCCTTACATCACAGTGAGGAGGAGATTCACTGTGATGGATGTTTGTGTGAATTAAATTGTTTGTGTGTCTTGTAGAAATTGTTTATTTTTGTATGGCTGTAGAAACAGAGTTTCATTGAGGTTCAAATGACAATGAATAAATATTGTATTGTAATATTGTATAAGTGTTATCATTTTCAAATCCATTAACCGAAACACAAATAATATTGACATCTTGTACTTCTGTAAATTTTCATGTGTGGTATTAGACCTACGAGACCATTTCATCCAGCCGTGATGATTATATCTTTGTTGTCACATTTGCAACAGGACTTTTTGGGCAAAAGAAATCCGCTGATTCAAATTTGATCATAATTTGCCGCAACTGACTACCTTGATATCAGTGAACTCTTGCCCGGTCGATATTAAGATTGCTCTTCTCTTATAACAGTTGAAGGTATGAACACTAATATTTAATATTCTTTATAACTAATCAGCACCTTTCTCATAGAGGGGACATTAATCACGAGAAAGAGTTCGGTTTTGACATGTTATTTTCTCCCAAAAATCAGTAAGGATTGTATTATTTTCTGTAATCGAATCATCAACACCTAATACAGAATATAATGATCAAGAAAAATACACTACATTCTTAGACAGGCACTTAGGGTAACGTATGACTGATGACTCCAGTTCTGTAGGTTCTGAGTGGGTAGTGAAAATTCTTGGTTCTTGGTTTCTTGGTCCTCCAAAATATTCCAAATGGAATATGGCTCCAGTTTAAATTTAAAATGAAGCCAATGTGTGTTCCACATAGTCTGCCATGGTTGGAGCAGGATGTGCTTAACCAGGTGGGAGGGTTGGCCCTTTGCCAGGTGGTACTTCCTTCCCTTCCAAAGGGATTTTCTGAATGCTCTTCAGTTTGAACAGTCTCGGCCCAGGGATTCCCGCGAGTTCATGGAGATGATGCACATTTTCAAGGCAGCTCTGAAATTGCTATATTGTCATGGAGTCATTGAACATAGAAACAGGCCGTCGGTCCAAGTTGCCCACACTGACCAAGATGCTCCATCTCTACTAGTCCAATTTACCAGCATTTGGCTCATATCCTACTAAACCTTTTCTACCCATGCACCTGTCGAAATGAATAGTTATTGATAGTTTCCTCTGCTGTAAGACAACAGAGTAATGGTGGACATAGATCACTACAAGATTTTGTTTTGCAGATGTTTGGTGCAAGGTCCTATTTTCCATAAGCTTCTGTGAATGCTTGGTAATGAGGTGGAGCTTGGCTTCTGAACCTGTGGGAATGTTAGCATCATTTGCATTTCTCAGCTCAATGACTAAGTGAACTTGCTTCTGGACTTAAGAGGTAATATAGGTTGAACAATTTATCTTTGTCTTGTAGACCAGCTGAACTCCTGCATGAGTCTAATTGGAGGTCAGGTGCAATACTCTCTTTCCCTGCAATAATTTGTACAAATAGTTTGGCCCCACACTACAGATGATTAAGAATAATTGAAGTCTTAATGCTGGGGTTGCTAGCTTGAGAGTGGATTCTGACATTGGTTCTCTTACTTGCCAGTGGATTTGGATAATGTTTCTTTGAGAATGTGTAAAATATTGGTTATACATGGAAACATAGAAAAATAGTTGCAGGAGAAGGCCATCTGGCCCTTCGAGCCTGCACCGCCATTCAATATGATCATGGCTGATCATCCAACTCAGTATCGTGTACCTGCCTTCTCTCCATACCCCCTGATCCCTTTAGCCACAAGGGCCATATCTAACTCCCTCTTAAATATAGCCAATGAACTGGCCTCAACTACCTTCTGTGGCAGAGAGTTCCAGAGATTCACCACTCTCTGTGTGAAAAATGCTTTTCACATCTCGGTCCCAAAGGATTTCCCCTTTATCAAACTGTGACCCCTTGTCCTGGACTTCCCCAACATCGGGAACAATCTTCCTGCATCTAGCCTGTCCAACCCCTTAAGAATTTTGTAAGTTTCTATAAGATCCCCCCTCAATCTCCTAAATTCTAGCGAGTACAAGCCGAGTCTATCCAGTCTTTCTTCATATGAAAGTCCTGAAATCCCAGGAATCAGTCTGGTGAACCTTCTCTGTACTCCCTCTATGGCAAGAATGTCTTTCCTCAGATTCTGACTATGGTTCTCAGTTGAATTATATATTGAATGCTTGATTATAATGATCATATCAAAATGTATTACTACTGAGTCACACTACTTTTTCAGCTATATCAAAAATATGGTTTATAATTTCAATCTTTATGCTTAAACTATATTGTAAACTGAATTATAATAAAGCTATCAAAATAGTTAAAGTAGCTCAAACATTAGTTCTGATAGCTTTATGGGAAATGTGGCGTGGGTGACATTAATCGGGGCCATGAAGGAGTACAAAAGGGACTGCAATTAATCTTGATGCCAAAAATCATGGTCCTATCAAAGTATCAAGCTTAATTGAAAAATAGTTTTTCACTTTTCAATATAATTGAAAATATTTTTTCAATCATTAAGTTTTCCCAATTGTTGGTTTAACAAATAGTTTAAAAAATATATAGAAAGCAATTAACTTATCCATACATTATCAAATATCGCCAATTGATATGCCTGCAAAATCTCTCATCGAAGTCTGAAATTCTAGGGGAATTCTGACCAGTTTAATGGCAATAAACAGAACACTTCAAAATGCAGAAGCAAGTATTTTTTGGACAATTATTCAGATTGGTCAGAATCTCCCCCATTTTTCTCTTTGTTTTTTCTTATTCACTTGTACTTTCATGCTCATTAAGAAACACCAAAGTAGTTTTGGGTGGGAGAAGAGGTGAACATTTCCAATGCTGCTCATAACATAAATATGGTTCTACTTGACTACGAAACAAATATTCTAGAAAGTACCTTACAAAAGCTGAATTTATTAATTTTTTGCGGGACTTTTCAGTGGATGATTTCTGCATTAAGTACAAAAGAGGTTAGTATAATTTAGGCCTGGAAAAGACAGTTTGTTTCTGAATTATTTTGTTCTGTTATTTTATAGTGGAGATTGTTAGGTTCTGGATTAGGAAGGGCAACAAAGGGTGCGGGGACAAGCCAGGAGAATGGGGTTGAGAAGGAAAAACAGAATCAGCCATGACCGAATGGAGAAGCAGCCTAATTCTGATCCAATGTCTTATGGTCAATCATCTAAAAATATTAACTTCAATTTTTACAATGGCAGAGCAGGCATAAGAAGCCTAATGGCCTACTCCTGATTTGTCTTATACAAGTGTTGATCAAGGTTGTGACAGATACTGTAAAGTATAAAACATTTTCTTACAAGGAAATGGTTAATTCATTTAACTACTGTGAAGTTCCCAACTCATTGTTGAATCTTATTTATTCTACATTACATTCATTCACTCTTTCATCAATGGTGTCGATACATTTTCCAACAGCATTCTAGGATAATGTTAAATATCTCAATAAATTGTTTTTTTTAGTTTCTCAATGTCTTTTCCATTTACTCTGTTTATATTCACTCGACCACAAGTTGCTCTTTTCTGTATTTTATTTCCATTCTTTTAAGCATGAACAGTTATGTACAATGCACAATCAATGCACAATGTACAAACCTGTACATTGTAGTGCGTTTCTATGGATGTGTATTTTAGAGTTGAGGGTCTATTTATGAGCATTTCATTAACATTTAAATATTGCTTCGCTACGTGTGTAGGAAGGAACTGCAGATGCTGGTTTAATCCGAAGATAGACACAAAAAGCTGGAGTAACTCAGCGGGATAGGCAGCATCTCTGGAGAGAAGGAATGGGTGGCGTTTCAGGTCGAGACCCTTCTTCAGACTGGTTAGGGACAAGGGAAACGAGAGATATAGGTGTTGATGTTGGGAGATAAAGAACAATGAATGAAAGATATGCAAAAAAGTAACAATGATAAAGGAAAAAGGCCATGGTTAGCTGTTTGTTAGGTAAAAATGGGAAATTGGTGCGATTTGGGCAGGGGATAGTTAAAGAGAGAGGGAATTACGTTGTCTGGACATTGGGATCGATGTCATCCGAGTCTCCTGTAACTCTCTTAGGTTACATTTTTGAACCCATTTGATTTTTTGACCAATTTGCACAATTCACACTTGTCATTGTAAAATTTGTTCGCAAATGAATAAGCAAACCAAATCTTCACCTTTCATCAATTGCATCAATTGATTTTAATACTCTTGCTGTTTGTGTCTTCATCAAATCCAACAAAAATCTTACTATTAACGTTGATATTCAAAGCATTTATGCAGGTTCGGAACTGCAGTAATCCAAGCAGGACCTTGTTACCTCCACCTAACGCCTCTCCAGTCTGAAATTACACGTCTCATAATTAGTTTGATTTATATATTTTTTAAATCCAATTTGAAATTCCTTTCGTGTAAGAAGCAGCTGGTTTACACCAAAGGTAGACACAAAATGCTGGTGTAACTCAGCGGGATAGGCAGCATCTCTGAGTAGCAGGCATGGATGACGTTGAGTCCCTTCTTCAGACATCTGAAGAAGGGTTTCGACCCAAATTGTCATCAATTCCTACTATCCTGAAATGTTGCCTGTCCTGCTAAGTTACTCAGGCATTTTGAAATTCCTTTTGTTTAACCAAAAATGTCAACCTAATAGAATTTATTGCCACAGGAATCAGGAATATTTATAAAAAAGATTTAAAAAACTAATTATGAAAAATAGTCAACTTTTGGTGATCTTCATAATTCTAAGCACTATGTATTTAAGTTTTGCACTATTATGGTTTGGTTACCTAGCATTAATGTTTATTTTTATTATACTAATAATTATTATGTATACATTTGCTGTGCCTTTGCATTAATGAGCCTGTAAGGCTGCAGCAAGTAAGGTTTTCATTTTTTTGTTCATGATACATATGATATATAAACACTTTTGACTTTTGATAATATTTCTGCCACTCTAACAGTTATCAGCTGAAAAAAAAGAGAAAGAGCATTCTCAGGTATTTTTTTAATCTGCTCAACCAACAACATTGAGTGCAACCTGCTACTCATCAAAACCCCGGTAAGCAGAATCAAATGAATGAGATGAGGAAGCTCCTGTTAATTGCTTCTGTACTCATTTCACTGAAACCAAGATGATTGCCCTACTTTCCAGGGTTATCCATAGCTACCGCAGATTAAAAAAATGACAGCCCTCATCATTCAACCAACTGTTTTTCAGAAATTGGACATGAATTTGTAGGTAGACATAACCATTTTAAAACACACAACTCTGGGTTGAAGATTTGCTCTAAATGTATTCTTGTTGTTGTAACACTAAAATTCCAATCTGGCACATGATAAATAATTCTACCCATGAATGGGAATATGTACAAAAATGTTTAATCTTCGGCTCCGTTAAAAACTAGTAGCCCCATTAAATTATTAACACAAATGTACTCTATGACGCAAGATTCATTAATATGCACATACAATAACAAACTCTAATCTTTTCATCCATATGGAAGTGCATAAGGGAGATTCACATAAAATTTTACATGAATTAAAGATCCTGAAGATCGCCATACACAAAAGTTACTTTTCCCGCCATCTTCTGTAGTTGAATGTGTAACTATGAATGCATTCACAGTTATCTTACGATACTAACACAAGAAATAAAATGGCAAATATTTTAAACCTCTCGGCATGGATCATCATTACCAGATACACTCAATTAAATAGAATTTCTTTATCTGTAATAATAGAACCAGGCTGTAACTTTGATATTGCCTTTTATATTTAACAGTGGGAAAGGATTCCATTAAAATACTTAGGGCACACTTTTATTTGCATGAAAAGTTTTTTTTCTATTAAAGTACTACATTACCTCCATTAAAATAGTGAGCAGTGAATATATTCACAACTAATACTTAAGCCAGCATTTGACACTGGAACAAATAATCCTACAAATTGCAATTTCTTTCTTCCTGCCTCTCCTGCCTTAATTATGCTTGAAGAAATTCCATTGAGATATGTCTGCAAATTGCAGGTTTCAGTGCACTTAATTACCATTTTAAAATGTACAAAAAGCCTACTTCTCTCGCAGTGCATTTCTGAACACTGGATGTAATGCATCATTGTAACCCTGTAAATCTTCCAGTCCATGCACGCAATAACCTCTATAAACTAGCTGACAGACACGCTTCATACATGGATGTTGTTTCTACCAGGGTGCAATGGTTGCATCACGTCATTTGCTGTCTTTTCCAGATGGGATAAAATTAGTAGCATAAAACTAGATCCTTTGATCTATAGAGTATGTTCCTGAGATTTCAGTTCTACATATAACAGAACAAAAACATACTGATATATTAAATAAATGCTTTGCTAGTAGTAATTCTTTATCAGAACCCCAGCATAAAGAATGAAAGAACCACATTTTAAACTGCTCCACCAAGAACCTTCTTCCCACCGAGGCAAAACTTTTAAGTCACACATCAGTCACCTCAGAACCCACATAGAGTGAAAACACACATTTTGATCCCGAGGGATTGCCTTTGATATCAACTTGACACAAGAGAAAATTGTAGATGCCAAATCATTATCTAAACGTGGCTACGGCATTCATTCCTGCCAAAGGCACAATCTTAGTCATTAACTCACTTTTGCCTGAATTAATATTGAACCCGACAGCTGAACTTGAGCCTTTTCAGATGACCGCATTGTACAGATGTACCTTATTTGTCCGTGATAGGACCAGCAGCTAAATGAGGGACTCAGCGGGTCTGGCAGCAACTATGGAGGCAGAGAGATAGTCAATGTTTCGGGTGGAGATCCTTCATATAGATGGGGGTCATGGTTTGTGTGATGTATTAGGCTGCATCCACAATTCTCTGCAAATAGACAGGGAGAGAGGATAGACATCCTTCTCAGGCCAACTACGGAGAGTAAACTTCAACAGCAAAGAATGAGTGATGAACTGACAGATGTCCTGTGCTGCAAATACTGTACTTAGAGATCACAGGAGTCCTCAAGCATGAATGGCACGAGGTTACACCTTTGCAATGCTGACTTTGCCCTTGGAAGAAGTGGCCATGTATAAAAATATCCACTGACCTGACTTTGGTTTCCTAATACACAAATACCACGTTGTGCTTAGGAGCATTTCTATTTGGTGCCTGGCAACAAACCTTTTATTATGTATGGAACGGCGAGACCTGAATGATGTTGAACAATAGAGTTTAGGCAAAGAACACGAGAGGGATGGGAGGGGGGTGGGCGGCAGGGTTTGGTAACTGGATATCAAGTGGATGGATAAACAGGTTGTTTCAACTAAAATACCATCACTGTGATGAAGGCTTCCGGGACAGCAATTTGAACCCCCCATTCATATCAGGCATCATCTTCTATTTTCTCATCATACTCTATTCACCTCACCTGCTTATTCTCAGTCTCTTGGAGATGTGAAATATTGTGCGGAGCACAACATATCACTTCCATTGTGGTGCATAATACAGAGGACAGTTGGATTACACAGGCGTGCTGTGCATTCTCAGTACGTTTTCACAATTACGGGTGGCAAGGTGGCGCAGCGGTAGACTTGCTGCCTTATGGCGCCAGAGCCCCGGGTTCGATCCTGACTACGGGTGCTGTCTGTACGGAGTTTGTACGTTCTACCTGTGACCTGCGTGGGTTTCCTCCCACACTCCAAAGATGTACAGGCTTCTGTAAATTGTCCAGTGTGTACGATAGTGTACGGGGATCACTGGTCGGCGTGGGCTCGGTGGGCTGAAGCGTCTGTTTCTGCGCTGCATCTCTAAGCTAAACTGATTACATTCTTTCCTTCTTCATGGGTACCAGCAGCCTTTTGTTTTCGGGGTAACCCTCATCTTTGCTCAGACAGCAAGTAAGTCTGCTTGGAGGTGCAACAAGATTAGTGAAGATGGAGAAATAAACCATGAATGCTTCAGCGCAGTTTCCAAGAAAGTTTGCACTCGTTAACCGATGGCAACCATGCGGTTACATCAGAAATGAATCACGTTCGATTGGACCACGTTTATAGATGTGCTAGCTTGATCAATTTCTTCTGTGTTGCATAAAATCACACAGTGACATCTGTGATATCAGGCTTGATCAGACATTGATCTGACATCGAATTGGCTAAAACACTAACCAGTATTTGACATAGTATAGATTTCAGTCACATTAAACATATATTTGATTGCTCAATGGTAATCAGTGAGATATAGAGATGTCACTTGAATGGAAGACGTGTTGCAAACAAATAAGAAAATATCTGACAGAAAACTTTATTCCAATACTAAACTTCATCAATTCCCAATGAATAGCTACCAAGATTTATTTCGAAATACCTGCTTATTTTGGCAATGCATGACAATTTAGTTTAGAGATACTGCGCGGAAACCGAGTCGCCACCGACCTGCGATCCCCGCAGACAAACACTATCCGACACACACTAGATACAATTTTTACATTTATACCAAGCCATTTAACCAACAAACCTGTATGTGTTTGGAGTGTGGGAGGAAACCAAGGATCTTGGAGAAAATCCACACAGATCACGGGGAGCACGTACAAACTCCGTACAGACAAGCACCCGTAGTCAGAATCGATCCTGGGTCCCTTGCGCTGTAAGGCAGCAACTCTACCGCTGCACCATTTTAATTGTATGTCAGTTCCCTGTGAGCAAGATCTCGCCCCTCAGCAGGAAGGTAATTGCTAACCAAAAATAAAGAGTTAATGTACAGAATGTACCATGCACATTAATAGACATACCACAGATGCCCATATCCTGCATGGAATGTATCCCTCCAAGTCATTAGAATGCTGTAAACATCTAATTAATTTCATCAGCTCACAAGCCCTAATGAAGTGTTAACAGTATTGCAGTGGGAAGAGGCATATGGCGTTGCATTCATGGATAGTAAAATAGTCCAATTTCCTTTCTAAAATCTTTTTCCCAACAGGTATTCAATAATGGAATACTATCTTTCCATATGTCCACATTATTCTTTCCTTCAACATCAGATTCACAATACAAGATTGAAATTCAAATAATTCATGCAAGATTGCCTGGTAATTATTCTATCTCAAAAGTGAATATATAATTTTAAAATAGTTAATTCACAAAGTATACATTTGTCTGGCATCACCTGTTAGGACATCCTTAAATTTTTGAACATGCCTCTCCTTTCATAGGTTATAATCTGACTAAGACAGCATTTATTATCTTTAATAGCTCAAGATTGCTTGTTTGTCTTGTCCATCTATCCAGAGATGCTGCCTGCCCAGCTGAGATACTCCAGCATTTTGTGTCTATTTTAGGAAGCAGGTGATCCAGAGGAACTTGTAAACGGAGAAACAGCTCTGGTCAGCAGAGAGCATTTGAACAACTTGGTTAATTAAACACTGAAAACCTGAGAAGTATGTTTAAATGTAATATTAGTTATAGAATGTCTAGAGCTTTCTCTGGATTATCTGAGAAAATAACCAGAATCCTTTAGCATTATGTGTTGGCAACATTGTAGATGGTTGTGACATTGATAAATCCGGGTCCAACATTCAAAATCATAATCCTATCAAAAACCACCCTTTGACTATTTTAGTGCTCCAATTGTAGAATTATTCTTCAGTTTCAGTCACTATTCTGCCTGATTTGAACCTTTGAACCAACAAATTCCATAGATGAGGCTATATGGATATATGTGGCCTCTTCCACTTGATCGACACAACCCGTGACCCACACTGTTGCCACGCAACGCCTTCTGGAGTACATGCGGTGAGCTGCAGGTAAACACTTACCATGGCTTCCAGTGCAGCAGGGGCCGGCTTCTGTCCCCGTATCGGGGTGCCGGCGCAGCGCCGTCAGTGACTCTGGGTGGGCGGAGGGACCAGACTGACCCCAACTCTGCTGCAGCTGACGGAGACGTTGCCGGGTGGTTGGGGGGGGGTAAGGTCGGGGGTGCCGGTGCAGCGCGGTCAGTGACTCAGGGTGGGCGGAGGGACTAGACTGTCCCCAACTCTGCTGCAGCTGACAGGGATGTTGCCGGGTTTTCGTCCCCGTGTGTCCACTGCCCAGAGCCGCGGCCCAGCTCCACCCGGCCCCGTGTGTGGGAGCTGCCAACCCGCAGCCCGTGACAGTGCGGCCGCACAGGGGGCGATGGGCAGCCGTGGCCGGACAGCGCTGACCCCGGGGGGGGGGGAGTGGGGGCTATCCCAAGGGATGCGCTCCTTCGGCCGCTTACACCTTGGTGCTCGGGTTCAGATCAAAGATACTAGAGCGTTTGGTTCAGAGCGCTCAGTCACCCTCTACAATTATTTACAGCGCAAAAAATGACCATTTCGGCGTTTTTTAACAGTTAAGAAAGTACGTGCTTCGTGTGTTAACAGTGTTTGCCGGAGGTTGCCATGTCCTCCAGAATGATTGAGCTGTTCCTTGCGTCACGCCCTTTGACCCGATGACCTTACGTGCAACACCCCTATATTCGTTCCTTACCATAACAAATGTTTGTCCTCAGCAACCGCTTAAATGAAAGGATATTAGAGCATTTGAAGGATCAATCCCGAACGACTGGATACCAAGAGGGACATGGACTCGAGCAAACATTTTAACACATCAATTGAGAAATACCAAGAGGACAGGGGAATAACAAGGATATTTTCAAAGCATCCTTGAAACAACACTCTCAATGATTCATCCTAATCCCTTGCCCATAAACTCTCAAAACGGAAGAGGAACATGTGCGATTTCATTGAGAACCTTGAGTCCCTTTGTCAAGGACATTACAAAGTGCAGTGAAAACAGCTGAACATCTCCAATACTATCTGGTTCTAACCACATTAACAACTATTCTGCCTGTGGAAGAGTTTGCATATTCTCTCATTTATATATCTGTAGCTTAACCAGCTGGAATGTTAAAAACTCAACTTGTTGCTGTTGATTAGGCCTTATTCCAATTCCCTTTTGCTAAGGTAACATCACGAGAAAGGGTCAAACTTAATTTAATCGGTGCATTTTTTTTGAGAAGGTGCCATGACACACCTTCATTAAACATATGCATTAATTGGCCAAAAAAACAAAAAGGCAATATTTAATTATTTAGAGGTGCCGGTGTACTGTAAGTAAGTTTATTGGCCAAGTATTCACATACAAGGAATTTGCCTTGGTGCTCCGCCCACAAGTAACAACATGACATAGTGACAGTTACGATTGACTCAGAAAACACTGAACATTAATAATAATAAAACATTAATGATAAAACACCATTGATCAAGCATGTGAACCAACAATATACCAGATCAAAGGGTGGCTACAGATTTTTGGCTGTTGAGTAGAGCAACTGCTCGTGGATAAAAACTGTTTTTATGTCTGGCTGTAGCAGCTTTGACAATCCGGAGTCGCCTTCCAGAGGGAAGTTATTCAAAGAGTTTGTGGCCAGGGTGAGAGGGGTCAGAGATGATCTTGCCCGCTCGCTTCCTGGCTCGGACGATTCGCTGCAGCCTCCAGGTGTCGTGCTTGGTGGCTGAGCCAAACCAGACCATGATGGAGAAGGTGAGAACAGACTCGATGATGGTGCACATTGTCAGATTTTACTAAAAGCAGATTTTTTATACATTTTGGTTTCACCATGTAGAAATTACAGCTGTGTTTATACATAGTACCTCCCCTTTATACATAGTACCCCCCCCCCTTTCAGAGCACCATAATGTTTGGGACAGATGGCTTCACAGGTGTAATCGCTTAGGTGTGTTTAATTGCCTAGTCTTTCCTCCAGTCTTTCCATCACCTTTGGACATTGTTATCGCTGTTTTTTCAACATGAGGACCAACGTTGTGCCAATGAAAGTCAAAGAAAACATTATGTGTGAGAAACAAGAATAAAACTGCTGGAGACATCAGCCAAACCTTAGGCTTCCCAAAATCAACTGGAACATCATTAAGAAGAAAGAGTGCACTGGTGAGCTTACTAATCGCAAAGTGGCTGGCAGTCCAAGGAAGACCTCCACAGCTGATGGCAGAAGAATTCTCTCTGTAATAAAGAAAAATCCCCAAGCACCTGTCCGACAGTTCAGAAACACTCTTCAGGAGTCAGGTGTGGACACTGCTAGATGCAAACCACTGGTTAGCTGCAAAAATAGGATGGCCAGGTTACAGTTTGCCAAGAATTACTTAAAAGAGCAACCACAGTTATGGAAAAAGGTCTTGTGAACAGATGAGACGAAGATTAACTTATATCAGAGTGATGGCGAGAGCAAAGTATGGAGGAGAGAAGGAACTGCCCAAGGTCCAAAGCATACCATATCATCTGTGAAATACGGTGGTGGGGGTGTTATGGCCTAGGCATATATGGCTGCTGAAGAAATTGGCTCACTTATGTTCATTGACGATACAACTGCTGATAGTACAGGTGCACAACCTTTTATCCGGAGTTCCGGAAACCGAAAAGCTCCGAAAACCGGACATTTTTTCCAGGATGTCGTCTGCACACCAAAGCTAGCGTTTGGCGCCAAACTTGACCCGAAACGACCCACGGTCAACCCAGGTCTGTACTACTGTAGCGGCTGCCTCCTCCCCGGAGACCGGGGAGACACTTAAACATCTGTAAATCATTGCTTAAATGTTAGTCAGTTAGTTTGGAGGGCTTTTATGTGAAGGGGGAAACTTTAATTCTTAGTCCCCTACCTGGTCGGAGAGGCGGGGAGCGGGCAATGCCTTACCGGGTCACCGTGCGGTAAGCTCCGGAGCGCTGTGGCCGCCGACTCCCAACATCGCGGAGCTGGGGCTGCGGGCGTCCGGCGCCGATTGTAGCTCCGACCCCGGCAACTCTGCCCCTGGCTGCGCGACGCTCCAAATCCAGCGCGACGCTCCAAATCCAGCCGGACGCCCGCAGCCCCAGCTCCGCGATGTTGTGTGTCGGCGGCCACAGCGCTCCGGAGCTTACCGCACGGCGACCTGGTAAGGCATTGCCCGCTCCCCGCTGGTATCCCAGTGCTGCGACGCCGCCGACTCCCAACATCGCGGAGCTGGGGCTGCGGGCATCCGGCCGCGGGCTGCGCTGGATTTGGAGCGCCGCGCAGCCAGGGGTAGAGTTGCCGGGGTCGGAGCTCCATCCGGCGCCGCCCGCGGCCGGACGACCGCAGCCCCAGCTCCGCGATGTTGGGAGTCG